>NC_091335.1:21968686-22001186 GCF_038502225.1 Cherax quadricarinatus | reverse complement strand
CTTCCTAGCAGGTCCTCTCTAACAGCTACGGTATGACTCTCTCTCCTCTATTTTGTCCTCTCTCCTCCCCTGTCATAATCATCTTACATGGTCTAAAAGGGTTAATAACCTTCCCATGCTAAAATACATTAATATGGGTGATCACAAAACAAGATCTAGAAAACACTGCTGATTCTTGTTTACATTATTCTCACGTGGTAAAAAGATCTTGGATTCAGCAGGTTCTGATTCTTGTTTTTCAGCATTACAAACATACAGTTTATATTGAAGCTATGTTACACAAAAGCATTCCTGGCAAGAGTTCCCACCACCACAAGAGCTGCGTGACACACACGTCACTAATTTCCAGGGTTACTCTGCTTGCCAGCATGAAGGTGGATGAAGATACTAGTGCAGTACAATGCGACTCTTCATTGACAATGTGTCGCCCACATAGTGGACTGTATCAGGTCACAAATATTTATCTTTGTGGCTTGATAAAGCCAGCTATGTGGGCGAAACGTTTTGAGTAAAGGCTATTGTTGCCGGCGGCTAGAAGGCCTACATACCCTCACAACCTGGCTGATCTGGCACCTGCTGCAGAGATTACTCCAGTTTCCCCTTAAACAAAAATTCAACCAAAAGGCCAAAAGACAGATACAACAGTAACAACCCAAGTCAGCCAACAGAAGGTAGAAAGGTGGGTCCAAGAGCTGCAGCTCATCACCTGGCAATTCAACAAAAAAGTAATTTTACAAGAGCACAAAAGCCAACCCCGCCCCACATGCACCCACACACGCACCCACACTTGAGAACATGGAAGGTGAATATGGCAACAATCAAAGCTGATACCCAAAGTCGCCTGGCACATGCCGCGCGAGCGTGCCCAACCGTTAATGGTGGATAACATCTCTGGAGGCTGGGTGAGAAGCGGTGACTCGACCCCTTAGGAAATATAACCGGGCAAGCACAAAGAGCCGTAGTTCTCCCTCTGTCAACTCTTGCTCTTAATACCGCCCCTCTTAGCACCTTATAGGTAAAAGGTCAGCCGCCTCTCTGTTTGCATAAAGACTGAGCCGCCCTAACATCAAAGACTAGCGCAGAGGAGGGGAAGAGATGAAGGAGGCTGATGATAGGGGAAAAATGGAGTGGGGGGGAGAGGAGGATGATAAGGAAAAGTAAGAATTGGAAAGGTTGACATAGGGTAAAGTAGGAGGTGGACGATAGGGAAAGGTGGAGACTGAGTAAAGTTAAGGGTTGTGTAATGTTTAGGTCGGGAAGGTGGAGGCTGGGTAAAGTTTAGGATAGGATAGGATAGGATTTCGTTCGGATTTTTAACCCAGGAGGGTTAGCCACCCAGGATAACCCAATAAAGTCAGTGCGTCATCGAGGACTGTCTAACTTATTTCCATTGGGGTCCTTAATCTTGTCCCCCAGGATGCGACCCACACCAGTCGACTAACACCCAGGTACCTATTTGCTGCTAGGTGAACAGGACAACAGGTGTAAGGAAACGTGTCGAATGTTTCCACCCGCCGGGAATCGAACCCGGGTCCTCCGTGTGTGAAGCGGGAGCTTTAGTCACCAGGCCACCGGATAAGGTTTAGGTTGGAAGGTGGAAGCTGGATAAGGTTTAGGTTGGAAGGTGGAAGCTGGATAAGGTTTAGGCTGCAAGGTGGATGCTGGATAAGATTTAGGCTGCAAGGTGGAGGCTGGGTAAGGTTGAGACTAAGGTGGAAGTTGGGTAAGGTTTAGGCTAGCTGAATGGGAAGGGTAGAGGTGGGGGTGAGAAGAACTAACTCTGAAGTTTTCACAGGCTAGAGAGGAAGAGATAAAGAGTGGAGGAGAAGGAAGAAGAGAATTAAGGGGAATAGGAGAAGAGAATTAAGAATAATAGGAGGAGTAAGAAGAGGAGGCTATGAAGGAGCATTAAACACCTGCAAGCATGTCTTGTCCAACATGTATAAGGATTCAGCACCTGCAAGCATGTCTTGCTCACCATTTATAAGAATTCAACACCTACAAGCTTGTCTTGCCCGCCATATATAAGGATTCAACACCTGCAAGCTTCTCTGACCCACGATGTATGATTCAACACCTGCAAGCTTGTCTTGCCCCACAGTGTATTTAGCGAGAAGATACACGAGGTAATGAAATATGTCAGCCTGAGCTGGGAGATTTCAGTAAGGTGATGATAATATCGTCAAGTTAAAGGTTCAGTAGCTACTACAGCTTGAGTAGGGTGATGAGAAAATCGTCTAAGTATTCCATGAAAGGTTCAACAGCTACGACAGCTTCAAAGACTTCCTTGAAGCAGAGTTGGAGTAACTATCACTTAAGGATGATGTCAGGGACCATCCTCCTCGTAACCTTTCATGAGAAGACTGGGAGAAGGTGGAACAGAGAACTGTGAGAACTGAAAAGGGGAAGGGAGAATGGTGGGAGTTGTGAAGAGAGCGGATGGAATACAAACGCTGCGTGCGTGCATGCGTGTGTACTCACCTATTTGTGGTTGCAGGGGTCGATTCATAGTACCTGGCCCCGCCTGGCAGAATGTCACCTATTTTTGGTTGAAGGGGTCGATTCGTAGCTCCTGGCCTCGCCTGCCAGAATGTCTAGCTCTTATACTATACAATGTATCTGCCAGAATGTCTAATCACGATATTTGTGTGCGGGGGGAGGGGGGTGTCTGATGTGTGTGTGTGTGTGTGTGTGTGTGTGTGTGTGTGTGTGTGTGTGTGTGTGTGTGTGTGTGTGTGTGTGTGTGTGTGTGTGTGTGTGTGTGTGTGTGTGTGTGTGTGTGTGTGTGTGTGTGCCTGTTTCCGTCCACCACAAATACCATTAACAGAATTATTTGTCATGAGACATAGATCGAAGAACTGAAAGAAATTTCGGTCCGTCTGGAACCGTTATCAGGACTCAATAATAGACCAGGACGGACCGAAACCGACCGCAAGGCTTGTGTGGCATGTGCCAACCATGAATAAGGGCATGTGCCAAGTGCATGTGCCATGTGCCAGGTGCATGTGCCAACCAGGAATAGGGACGCAACAACAAAAAATTATAGCAGCAGCAGCAGAAAAAAACATTAGTGGAAACAGAAGGCGACAAAGGTGATGCTGAAAAAGATGTTGGAAGGGGATGCTGAGAAAGATGCTGGAAGGGGATGCTAAGATGCTGGAAGGGGATGCTGACAAAAATGCTGGAACGGGATGCTGAGAAAGATGCTGGAAGGGGATGCTGGCAAAGATGCTGGAAGGGGATGCCGAGAAAGATGCTGGAAGCAAGGTTGCTGGGTTGAGACGGTGAACATCAAGAGCTTAACGATGCATGTCGACCTCTCACACATTGCAATGTACCTGCCAGGATGTCTAACTCTTGTACTATACAATATACCTGCCATAACATCTATCCACTGTACTATACAATATACCTGCCATAACATCTACCCACTGTACTATACAATATACCTGCCATAACATCTATCCACTGTACTATACAATATACCTGCCATAACATCTATCCACTGTACTATACAATATACCTGCCATAACATCTATCCACTGTACTATACAATACACCTGCCAGAATGTCTACCCACTGTACTATACAATATACCTGCCATAACGTCTATCCACTGTACTATACAATATACCTGCCATAACGTCTATCCACTGTACTATACAATATACCTGCCATAACATCTATCCACTGTACTATACAATATACCTGCCATAACGTCTATCCACTGTACTATACAATATACCTGCAATAACATCTATCCACTGTACTATACAATACACCTGCCATAACGTCTATCCACTGTACTATACAATATACCTGCCATAACATCTATCCACTGTACTATACAATACACCTGCCATAACGTCTATCCACTGTACTATACAATACACCTGCCATAACGTCTATCCACTGTACTATACAATATACCTGCCATAACGTCTATCCACTGTACTATACAATATACCTGACATAACATCTATCCACTGTACTATACAATATACCTGCCATAACGTCTATCCACTGTACTATACAATATACCTGCCATAACGTCTATCCACTGTACTATACAATATACCTGCCATAACGTCTATCCACTGTACTATACAATATACCTGCCATAACATCTATCCACTGTACTATACAATACACCTGCCAGAATGTCTACCCACTATATTGTACAAGTTCCCTACCAGAATGACTATACAATGCACTGTACAGTGTATGCTAGAACGCTGCGAGGATTAACGTAGTGTAGCAGGATTTACCATCCTTAAACATACGATGATTCTGAAAGTGATCAACCAGACTCTGATTATCATTGTATCACTCTGCATATTATGTACGTCAGTGTAACTGCTGCATAAAATATCCCCCTCCCCCCGACGGCTCCCTATGACAATTTTTTTTTTTTTTTTTTTTTTAGTATTTCTGTCTTCCGGGTGTCTGGTAGCTACTCTGTTTCTAGTGACATGCCTATTATTGTTATTGGGATGTACGTGGATTCTGCTTCCTCTTTCAGTATCCAGTGGATGGGAGTCTCGTTACGGTGTTAATTTTCTCTCTAGCGATCATCGGATGGAGGATCGAGCCTCCACCACCCCTCGCACATAATAGCCCAAAGGGGCTTAGGACTTTCCCTTGAATATAATAACATTTAGTTTTATACATCTTTCTTTTTCTCTGTGAGAGTTCCTCCTATCTTATTACCTAATCTTTTACAGAATTTTTCTTCTAATGTAGCTTCAGATCAGCTGTGTTTCTGTCATGTGCTTCAGCTATCAACTTACATACCTGGTGTCTACCTGCTGATGGTTCCAAAGATCGTCGCTCCCGTGGCCCGGCCGCAGACCAAGCCTCCGTGTTGGCACCTTCGTCAATGTGTTGGTATTTAAGTCATTCATCTGTCTTCATAGCATAAGGCGCCTCTGCTTTTCATTATAGCTATTTAGCACCGTTGGCCAAGCCTTGCAGTCCGTCACACCGAGATTAATAAGTTCAACAATTATGTTATTAGGGTAGGGCATGGAGAAGTTTTCTAGTTTCTCTTCCAGATACGTAAGCAAATCAGGGACAGGGACGCTAGTAAACTGTGCTGTGACATCAACGCTCACAAGAGTAAAGTCACCTGGTACTTTTATTTTCTGGAGCTGCTTATGCAAGTGCACAGATCTGGGAGCAGTCCCTACCGTAATTCGCAGCTTTAAATTATGATAGTATCTCTAGTATCTTCTAGTTTTTTAGGCATTCTCAGCAATGTAAGTCTTTGACTGAATAGATGAAGGCAGTAGAAGTTCTCTGCGTATTCTCCAGATCTGTAAATTTGTTTGCCTTGAATGGGGTTGTACATGTACAACAATACTGTAGTCAAGAGAGGACAAGCATCTTGAAGATTATCACCACTGACTCACCATCTCATAATCTCAAGGTTTTTGTTATCCAGCCTATAATTTTCCATGTCAAGGTGATTGCAACATTACTGAGGACTTCGAATGACCATATATATATATATATATATATATATATATATATATATATATATATATATATATATATATATATATATATGTCGTGCCGAATATGTAAAACTGGTCAATTAGCAAGAATTCATTTAAAATTAAGTCCTTTCTAAAATTTTCTCTTATACGTTTAAAGATATATATTTTTTCATTAATGTTAATGTAAAAATTTTTAATTTTGCACCAAGAGAATCATAGAAGACTTACCTAACCTTATTATAACAAGAGCAATTTATTTTAATCTAACCCAACTAAATATATTTTAGATTTGTTTACAATAATTTAATACTAAAGAAACATAGTGAAATATATTTTTTTCGTTAGGTTAAGAATGATTTTTTGGCGAAATTATTCCATACACAAATTTTAGCTTGTCCTATATGGCAAGATGAACGTTGCTATTTAAGACAAGATCGCAAGCTCTGCCTATTCGGCACGACATATATATATATATATATATATATATATATATATATATATATATATATATATATATATATATATATATATATATATATATATACTATTCTTTCTTTCAACAAACCGGCCATATCCCACCGAGGCAGGGTGGCCCTAAAGGAAAAACGAAAGTTTCTCCTTTTACATTTAGTAATATATACAGGAGAAGAGGTTACTAGCCTCTTACAACACGCATGGCTTACGGAGGAAGAATTCTGTTCCAGAATATTTATATATATATACATATACATATATATATACACACATACATATATATATATATATATATATATATATATATATATATATATATATATTATATAAATATATATATTTTTTTTTTTTATTATTATCACACCGGCCGATTCCCACCAAGGCAGGGTGGCCCGAAAAAGAAAAACTTTCACCATCATTCACTCCATCACTGTCTTGCCAGAAGGGTGCTTTACTACAGTTTTTAAACTGCAACATTAACACCCCTCCTTCAGAGTGCAGGCACTGTACTTCCCATCTCCAGGACTCAAGTCCGGCCTGCCGGTTTCCCTGAATCCCTTCATAAATGTTACTTTGCTCACACTCCAACAGCACGTCAAGTATTAAAAACCATTTGTCTCCATTCACTCCTATCAAACACGCTCAAGCATGCCTGCTGGAAGTCCAAGCCCCTCGCACACAAAACCTCCTTTACCCCCTCCCTCCAACCCTTCCTAGGCCGACCCCTACCCCGCCTTCCTTCCACTACAGACTGATACACTCTTGAAGTCATTCTGTTTCGCTCCATTCTCTCTACATGTCCGAACCACCTCAACAACCCTTCCTCAGCCCTCTGGACAACAGTTTTGGTAATCCCGCACCTCCTCCTAACTTCCAAACTACGAATTCTCTGCATTATATTCACACCACACATTGCCCTCAGACATGACATCTCCACTGCCTCCAGCCTTCTCCTCGCTGCAACATTCATCACCCACGCTTCACACCCATATAAGAGCGTTGGTAAAACTATACTCTCATACATTCCCCTCTTTGCCTCCAAGGACAAAGTTCTTTGTCTCCACAGACTCCTAAGTGCACCACTCACTCTTTTTCCCTCATCAATTCTATGATTCACCTCATCTTTCATAGACCCATCCGCTGACACGTCCACTCCCAAATATCTGAATACGTTCACCTCCTCCATACTCTCTCCCTCCAATCTGATATTCAATCTTTCATCACCTAATCTTTTTGTTATCCTCATAACCTTACTCTTTCCTGTATTCACCTTTAATTTTCTTCTTTTGCACACCCTACCAAATTCATCCACCAATCTCTGCAACTTCTCTTCAGAATCTCCCAAGAGCACAGTGTCATCAGCAAAGAGCAGCTGTGACAACTCCCACTTTGTGTGTGATTCTTTATCTTTTAACTCCACGCCTCTTGCCAAGACCCTCGCATTTACTTCTCTTACAACCCCATCTATAAATATATTAAACAACCACGGTGACATCACACATCCTTGTCTAAGGCCTACTTTTACTGGGAAAAAATTTCCCTCTTTCCTACATACTCTAACTTGAGCCTCACTATCCTCGTAAAAACTCTTCACTGCTTTCAGTAACCTACCTCCTACACCATACACTTGCAACATCTGCCACATTGCCCCCCTATCCACCCTGTCATACGCCTTTTCCAAATCCATAAATGCCACAAAGACCTCTTTAGCCTTATCTAAATACTGTTCACTTATATGTTTCACTGTAAACACCTGGTCCACACACCCCCTACCTTTCCTAAAGCCTCCTTGTTCATCTGCTATCCTATTCTCCGTCTTACTCTTAATTCTTTCAATTATAACTCTACCATACACTTTACCAGGTACACTCAACAGACTTATCCCCCTATAATTTTTGCACTCTCTTTTATCCCCTTTGCCTTTATACAAAGGAACTATGCATGCTCTCTGCCAATCCCTAGGTACCTTACCCTCTTCCATACATTTATTAAACAATTGCACCAACCACTCCAAAACTATATCCCCACCTGCTTTTAACATTTCTATCTTTATCCCATCAATCCCGGCTGCCTTACCCCCTTTCATTTTACCTACTGCCTCACAAACTTCCCCCACACTCACAACTGGCTCTTCCTCACTCCTACAAGATGTTATTCCTCCTTGCCCTATACACGAAATCACAGCTTCCCTATCTTCATCAACATTTAACAATTCCTCAAAATATTCCTTCCATCTTCCCAATACCTCTAACTCTCCATTTAATAACTCTCCTCTCCTATTTTTAACTGACAAATCCATTTGTTCTCTAGGCTTTCTTAACTTGTTAATCTCACTCCAAAACTTTTTCTTATTTTCAACAAAATTTGTTGATAACATCTCACCCACTCTCTCATTTGCTCTCTTTTTACATTGCTTCACCACTCTCTTAACCTCTCTCTTTTTCTCCATATACTCTTCCCTCCTTGCATCACTTCTACTTTGTAAAAACTTCTCATATGCTAACTTTTTCTCCCTTACTACTCTCTTTACATCATCATTCCACCAATCGCTCCTCTTCCCTCCTGCACCCACTTTCCTGTAACCACAAACTTCTGCTGAACACTCTAACACTACATTTTTAAACCTACCCACATATATACATATACATAAACATTATAAATTATATATATATATATATATATATATATATATATATATATATATATATATTACAAATATATACATATGCATACATACATATACATACACATATACATATATATATATATACATATATATATATATATATATATATATATATATATATATATATATATATATATATATATATATATATATATATACACATATAATGTACACATGTATATTTTTTTTTTCAACAAGTCGGCCGCCTCCCTCATATATATATATATATATATATATATATATATATATATATATATATATATATATATATATATATATATATGCAAAACAACCACCACCTAATTTCCACACTCCGAATTCTCTGCATGATAGGCACACCACACATTGCCCTTAGACAGGACATCTCCACTGCCTCCAGCCGCCTCCTCGCTGCAGCATTTGCAACCCAAGTTTTCACATCCAACCCTTATTTTATTCCACATAATCCTTGAATTTATACATTTATATTCCCTCTTTTCTTGCCATAACTTATCCTTCAACATTATTGCTACTACTCCTTTAGCTGTAACTCTATTTGAAACCCCTGCCCTAATCCCATTTATTTCTCCCCTTTGAAACTGTCCCACCCCTTTCAGCTTTGTTTCACTTAAATTCAGGACATCCAGCTTCTTCTCATTCATAACGTCTACAATCATCTCTTTCTTGTCATTCACACAACATCCTCGCACATTCAAATATCCCACTTTCACGGTTTTCGTTTTCTTTTTAGTAGGCTATACGGGAAAACTGGTTAGTAGCCCATTCTTCCCGGCATTTTTTTACTTTTACAACAAACATGGCTATCGGAGGAAAGATTCTTATTCCACTTCCCCATGGATATGAAAGGAAAAGCAATAAGAACAAGAACTATTAAGACAAAAACAAAGAAAACTCGAATGAGTGTGTATACATAAGAGATAAGATAAGATTTCGTTCGGATTTTTAACCCCGGAGGGTTAGCCACCCAGGATAACCCAAGAAAGTCAGTGCGTCATCGAGGACTGTCTAACTTATTTCCATTGGGGTCCTCAATCTTGTCCCCCAGGATGCGACCCACACCAGTCGACTAACACCCAGGTACCTATTTGCTGCTAGGTGAACAGGACAACAGGTGTAAGGAAACGTGTCGAAATGTTTCCACCCGCCGGGAATCGAACCCGGGCCCCCCGTGTGTGAAGCGGGAGCTTTAGCCACCAGGCCTGGTGGCCGGGCATGTGTAGTGTGTCCTAAGTGTAAGTAGAAGTACCTAGACGTACCTGCTATCTTGCATGTTTATGAGACAGAAAAAAGCACCAGCAATCCATCATGTAAAACAAATACAGGCTTCCTTTTTACACTCACTTAGTAGGACGGTAGTATCTCCCCGAATGGTTGCTGTCCACCAACCTACTATATATATATATATATATATATATATATATATATATATATATATATATATATATATATATATATATATATATATATATATATATATATGCATGCAAAACAACCACTCTGAAAGAATAGAGAAATTCCAAGCGCTTTCGTGACTACTCACATTATCAAGGAACTATAGTTCCTTGATAATGTGAGTAGTCACGAAAGCGCTTGGAATTTCTCTATTCTTTCAGAGTGGTTGTTTTGCATGTTCTGAAAATCACCTGTTTACTGTGATCTTATTGTATATATATATATATATATATATATATATATATATATATATATATATATATATATATATATATATATATATATATATATTATATATATATATATATATATATATATATATATATATAAACATTTATAACATTGTGACTCAATGTTACAAATGAGCTTGGCTAACCATGGGAAACCTAAATAGCTTTTGTTCCAAAAATATAACTACAGGGAAACGTAACTCGCTTTTATTCCACGAATATAATTATGGGGAAACATAGCTACTTTTTGTTCCACGAATATAAGTATCACATACATTAGCAACACAATGCATACAGTCCTACAATGTAACGATCATACTGAAGAATGAAGCTGCACAATGCGCGTTTCCACACTGTTACTGCCACAAAGACTAAGGTAGAAGCACACTGTGTTCCCATCACATAACCATCATAGTAGGTATCCAGATTTTGTAACTGGTATTCCAGCAATGTAACTCAGTGCAGCCGCACACTGCGAATGTTCCCACCATGTAACTATCATACAGAATAGTGTAACCACACAGTACGGGTGTTCCCACCACGCAACTATCATACAGAATCAACCTCTTTCTCTAGCCGGCCTCAACATACAACCAACCCACCCAACCACTTTCTAAAGCCACTGTCCACCCCCCCTAAACCCCCACTTTCATACTCCCCCCAGTCCCCCTCTAGTCAATACCACTCATCTGATCCATCTTTTTTTATACATGAAAACTGACCAGTGTGTGGATAATAATGAATCAATAACATTATGGATAATGAATCACTAACATGAGTATGGATAATAATGAATCACTAACATGAGTGTGGATATATAATGATTCTTCATTGACCTGGGTGTAGATATATAATGAGTTATCACTGACCCGGGTGTGGATATATGAGTTATCACTTACATAGATGTGGATATATAATGAGTTATTATTGACCTGACTGTGGATAAAAATAATGATTCATCATTGACCCGAGTGTGAATAATGATGAATTGCTAACATGAGTGTGGATAATGTATGATTCATCACTGACTTAGGTGTGGATAATATATAATGATTCATCGTTTCAACACTGGAAAGCCAGCCGTCAGCCATTGATAAGCCAGCCAGCTAGCGACTAATCAGCTAGTTTCCAGCCACCCACAACACAGCTAGTCAACCAACAGGCAGCCAGCTAGCTATTCAATGACACCAGTTAGTTATCCAGCAAGCTACCAGCCAGTCAACCAGTCATCAGCCTATCAACTACATAAGCCAGACAGCCATCAGAGCAGAAAGCCAGACGTCAGAGCAGCCAGCCAGCCGTCAGAGCAGCCAGCAGTCACGCATCGCTGAACATCGAAGCTAAACTTTTAGAGAATGCAATTACCAGACGACCTCAAGAGACCAGGTGTGGCCTCAACACCCCTCCACACCTGTTCATCTGGAGCCTGACAGGTGCGCACACCTGCCACGCAGGTGCCACACCTGCACAGCTACCACAAGACCCGGAGGTAATGGCCAGTTTCCTAGGCACTAGGGGCATCAGAGGCCCAGCATCAGGGTACTTTCTTGCCCAGCTGAACTCTCGTGCTGGCTGGCTGGCTCGGTTTCCCTTCTGAATTAAGGTCGATGTCCCTGGAGTGTAATTTAACACCGTGTGAGCCGTGTTAACACCGTGTGAGCCGTGTTCAATAAGGAGGCGGACGTTAATAGTTAGCAATTACCTTAAAGAAAATGAGAAGTATATTAACTCATAAGACAATGTTTCAAGAGAAAACCGAAAGAATATTTCTCATAAGAACATTGAAGAAAATGGGAAACACATTCCATCATAAGAACTGTGAAGAAAATGAGAACCACATTCTCATATAAAACAATGATTAAAGAAAATAGGAAGCACACTCGCAAGAATGTTTAAAGAAATGGGAAGCACACTCCCTCACACGAACAATGTTTAAAGAAAATGGGAAGCACACTCCCTCACACGAATAATGTTTAAAGAAAATGGGAAGCACACTCCCTCACAAGAATAATGTTAAAAGAAAATGGAAAGCACACTCCCTCACACAATGTTTAAAGAAAATGGGAAGCACACTCTCACAAGAACACTGTTTAAAGAAAATGGGAAGCACACTCCTTCACAAGAACATTGTTTAAAGAAAATGGGAAGCATACTCCCTCACCACCCTCACACCCCTGACCACCGAACTACCTTTCATCACCGAAACTCAGCCACCACCACTACATATAACTGCCCAGGACAAGATAAACAGCAGTGATCATGACAGAAATAAGATGCTGTGGGATGTATGATATATGTCATACATAATAAAAAATTTTTGTAATTTGTAATAAGTCCCCATACTAATTACATCCCACATACCCATGCATTGACCTATAACACCCACACCTGCATGCAGAGCTGAAAGGTAAAGTGAAGATACAAGCAGGATGGCAGTACAGTATACCTGTGGGACATGTGAAAAGGCTCTTGGGAAAAAATCTATAATCACATGCAACCTTTGCTTTTCAAAATATCATGTTACCTGTACAAGAATAAACACTGCAACCAAAAATGACATCTATCTAGATAGGTGTTTCTGGATCTGCAACAGGGATGTGGAGCTATGGACAGATATCAGGAAAGCACTCAGGAGGTTAAACAATAAACACGAAAAAAAGGAGAAACTACTGAATAGTCTACCTGGAATATATAGAGCATGGGAAGATAGGAGAGGAGTAAAATCTAACACAGAGAATGCCCAGTCTACAACAACTGGCCCAAAAATAAGCAGATACACACTGGAAAAAAACACAGGAAACAAAAACAACAGCTAGTTCAGTCCCCAGCCTTAGGGCTGACCCAGACCCAACCCCCAGCCATTGTGAAAATCCGGATTCAGTTAAAGACTCCTCCACAGCCACGAATGCCATAGCCCCTAGTACAGGTGTAGTAGAGGAGCCCTCCTCTGGGGTAGACTCTTCTGCAGCCGTCACAATCATAGCCTCTAGTACAGATGTAGTCGGGGAGTCCCCTTCCAGGAAAAATGTTGGTGCCATGACAACAGATGGTGGTGTCTCTGGTTTGGCTATGGAGAACTGTAGTTCAGCTCTAGGGCTGGCACTGATTAGGAATACATCCCGCACAAATTGTACCCAGTCAAAAACAAAAATAGTGCAAATTCTATGTTTGGGGCATCTGTAAACACGGAATATCAGGGAAAACGAATGGGGCATGCAACTTTGAGCATCCCAAAAAATGCCATGACCTCCTGTTTAAGGGAGTGTGTCGTTCTACCTCTTGCAAATACTTCCACCCTGAGATGTGTCAGTCTTCAGTCCTTGAAAAACAATGTTACAATACCAATTGCACTGCATACCATCTAAAAGGGACCAGAAGGCATACACCCCATACAACACATCATAGTAGTTATGGTAGCTATGACAACACCCCAATTGATTTTTTTAGTGGTAGGAAACGAAGAAAGAAAATGGAAAGAGATAACCAAAATAGTCCACCACCTTGGAGCCTTGTTGGACTGGAGGCACAGCCAGTGGCACCTCCGGACTCACGGCTGCTGATGCCAACAACAAAATCCCCCCAACAAACATGCAACACAACCTCATTTATATTTGCTAATATACAGGGCCTTAAGCCATCCACAAACAACAAAATAACTTTCATTAGTGGACTTCTAGGGGAGTCAAATGCAGTGTTTGCAGCCTTCACAGAGACCCACGCAAAAGATTACTTTGACAGTGAAATATGGATACCTGGATACAACCTTTTCGGATGCGACAGAAAGAACAGGCAACAAGGGCCGGGGGGGGAGGGGGGGTTGTTGGCCTGTATGTCAAAGTCTCTCTCATTTGCACAGAGATACTGAACACCACAAATGATGTAGTTGAAGTTCTGACAATAAAAATCGAGAACCAAAACTTAGTCATTGTACTTGTATATAAGCCACCGGATGCAACTTCCCAACAGTTCAAAGAACAACTGTCAAAAATTGACTCCTGTCTGGACAACTTTCCAGCCCCAGCCCCAAACATCTTGCGGCTTGGTGACTTCAATCTAAGACACACAAAATGGAAGAACATAGCAAATAATGTTATAGCTGAAATAATCCCTGGAGGCAGCTCAGATGAAAGGTCACACACACAGGAGCTGCTGAATTTCTGCAACAAACACACCCTAAATCAGCAGATAGTGGAGCCAACAAGACTGGAGAACACACTGGACCTTATTTTCACAAATAATGAGGACCTGGTAAGGAATATAACAATATCAAAAACAACAAATTCTGATCACAATCTAATCGAAGTCCAGACTTGCATGCACAGGAGTCCTGATCGGCAAAATGCATACAGTTATGAGGGTACCTTTACCAAATTCAACAACAAGATCATCATCTGGGATAAGGTAAACTATGCCCTAAATGAAACATGCTGGGAGGATATCTTAAATTACATGGACCCTAACCAATGCCTCGAAAAGATCACCCTCCTGGTAGCTGAAGTATGTTCAAGGTATATTCCTATAAGACAAAAGAAAAGAAGTAAACTGGAGAGAGACGCTCCCTCTACAGGAGAAGAGGAAGAATCATTGAGCTCCTCCAGAATGCCAGATTATCTGATACACGAAAGGAAGTGCTAACCAGGGAAGTGGAAAATATTGAGCTGAAGTTAAAGGACTCATACAGGATCCAGGAGAGACAAGAGGAGCTATAAGCGATTAATGAAATTGAAAGAAATTCGAAATATTTCTTTTCATATGCCAAAAACAAGTCAAAAACCACTTCTAGTATAGGGCCCCTGCTCAGACAAGACGGATCCTACACTGACGACAACAAAGAAATGAGTGAGATACTGAAATCGCAATATGACTCAGTGTTCAGTGAGCCAGTAACCGGTTTAAAGATAGATGATCCAAAATTTTTTTTTCATGAATGAGCCTCAAAACCCTGCCAATGTCGGCCAGATTTATGACATAACCCCAACTCCACTAGACTTTGAGAAAGCCATCGACGACATGCCCATGCACTCCGCCCCAGGCCCAGACTCGTGGAACTCGGTGTTCATTAAAAACTGCAAGAAACCCCTCTTACGGGCCCTAAGTATGCTATGGAGAAGGAACTTAGACACAGGCGAGATTCCACAGTTACTAAAAACAACAGATATAGCCCCACTCCATAAAGGTGGCAGCAAAGCAGTAGCTAAGAACTACAGATCAATAGCTTTAACGTCCCACATCATAAAAATCTTTGAAAGAGTGCTAAGAAGCAGGATAACAAACCACTTGGACTCCCAAAAATTGCACAACCCATGGCAACATGGTTTCAGAGCAGGTCGCTCCTTCCTTTCGCAACTGCTTGACCACTATGATATGGTCCTAGATGCACTGGAAAACAAACAGAATGCGGATGTAGTATACACAGACTTTGCAAAAGCCTTTGACAAGTGCGACTATGGTGTAATAGCACACAAAATGCGTGCTAAAGGGATAACCGGCAAAGTAGGCAGATGGATTTTCAACTTTCTAACCAACCGCACACAAAGAGTAGTGGTAAACAGAGTTAAATCAGATGCTGCCATAGTGAAGAGCTCTGTCTCACAAGGCACAGTACTCGCACCTATCCTGTTCCTTATTCTCATATCAGACAGAGATGTAAACCACAGCACTATCATCCTTTGCAGACAATACTAGGATCTGCGTGAGAGTGTCATCCACTGAGGACACGGCAAAGCTCCAAGAAGATATAAACCAAGTTTTCCAATGGGCAACAGAGAACAATATGATGTTCAATGAAGACAAATTCCAACTACTCCGTTCTGGAAAACTGGAGGAAATAATAACTAGGACTGAGTATACTACAAACTCCAATCACACAATAGAGAGGAAAAGTAATGTGAAGGACCTGGGTGTGGTAATGTCCTAAGACCTCACCTTCAAGGACCACAACAATGCCACTATCACATCTGCGAGGAAACTGATAGGATGGATAATGAGAACATTCAAGACAAGAGATGCTAAGCCAATGATGATCCTTTTTAAATCACTTATTCTCTCTAGGCTGGAATACTGCCGTACATTAACATCCCCATTCAAGGGAGGTGAAATTGCAGAACTAGAGAATGTACAGAGAACCTTTACTGCACGTATAAGTTCCATCAAACACCTTAACCACTGGGAGCGCCTGGAAGCACTTGACTACACCTGGAAGATTCTGGAGGGACTGGTCCCTAATATGCACACAACAATCACTCCATACGAAAGCAAAAGACTTGACAGGCGATGCAACATACCCCCAGTGAAAAGTAGGGGCGTCACTGGTACACTAAGAGAAAACACAATAAGTGTCCGGGGTCCAAGACTGTTCAACAGCCTCCCACCAGCAATAAGGGGCACTACGGGAAGACCCCTGGTTGTCTTCAAGAGGGAGCTGGACAGATACCTAAAGACGGTGCCGGATAAGCCGGGCTGTGGTTCGTACGTTGAACTGCGTGCGGCCAGCAGTAACAGCCTCGTGATCAGGCCCTAATCCATCGGGAGGCCTGGTCGTGGACCGGGCCGCGGGGACGTTGATCCCCGGAATGACCTCCAGGTAGGTAGACAAGAACAATGTTTAAATGATAAAAGGAAGCAGCACGCTCCTTTTTGCAAGAACATTACACACGAAGGTTAAATTAAAACATCATTATACTGTACAAACTGTAACTGCTCTAAACTGATCACGTTGACAAGCACTGCAAGACTGAAACATTAACATCTTATCCAACATGTATATTCTATAAATTTTATCACACAAAACTGCAAGGATATTGAAGGAATTTATGTATCTTCTTTATATTCCTGCCCTCAACTACAGAAATTTTGTACCCTCTGATAAATTCTACCGGACTAATACAGAAACTACGTACCTTTCTATAACAATCATTATACTGATGAGTTAGACACACGTGCAACAGTTAGGTATCTTCATTGTTGAAACGTTTTGCTTACACGGTAGGTTTCTTCAGACAAATACAGAGGATGGACAGCATGCAGCAGATGATGTTATCAGCCCATCAACCTTGGAGAAATAGCATTTGAAGTAGTCAGTCCCTCAGCGTGGGACTGACTACTTCAAATGCTATTTCTCCAAGGTTGATGGGCTGATAACATCATCTTATTTACAACAAACATTATACTTTATAATTTATACATAATCAATGTTGCATAATTAATCCTTATATTGAATAACTTTCAATCGTGATGTAAATGTTGCTTATAACGTGCAGGACGTTGCCTCAACTCAACATCTCCTGAATTATTTCCTTAGCATATCATCGGTTGACAAATTAGCACGAACAAACGTCTCTAACTTCTAACTGCGACAAGCGAAAAAATAGTATGTCATGTAAATTCTGTAAATGAGGTTCAAATTCGTGGGTGTCCATAGGAAGACTACATCAACGAGCAACTGTAGCGCATTGCTTGGTGGGTGAGATGACAATCTCAGTGGGTAAGCACTAAGTCAAGCAGTGTGGATACACGCATCACTCCTTGTGTGGATGGAGGCAGGTGTGTACATTGGTGTACTCAAGCTGAGCTTGCAGGGAAAGGGGAGGATGTCGTATTTAAGCTCCTGGCTCCGTCTCTTTAACCTTCCATGCGTGTATTTCTCTAGCTGTGCTTGAGGAGCGTCACTTCATAGCTTTTGGCTCCTCTTCCCCTAACTCTTAAAGATCGACTTTACTGATTCCCGGTCTCTAAGACTCCCATCAAATCACTCTCATTACCTCTGTCGTTTCTCATCCTCATAGATAAGAACGACCAACAAAAGCTTCATATTAGTCTTCGTGATACCAAAATAATAATAAAGTTGCCATATTAAAAGACAAAAAAATGCAGATATAAACTGTGAAAAAAGAAAATAAGATGACATTCTAATGTAAGAAACATTTAAAATGAACACAGGATTATAAATAAGGGCAAATTATCACATATATAAAGAAACAAGAAAAGGCAGAGAGATAAGCATATCAGATGAACTGTCGCTTCGGCAGCACAAGAAAACAAATGTTTGACAGTAGTCACGTGAAGCACAGGATTCTTCAAATCGTTCTCTCACTTACGAAATAATGTTCTGTGCTCGCAGCTCCATTCAAGCAGAAGAGATCAGAGATGGAAAATGTTGAGTGATCATTTATATCTTACACACATTTAAACATCCAAAATACTGGAAACCTCTTAAAGGACCTTCCAAGGATTCTCGGAAACGAATTACGATGCTTAATAATATATACATGGAAAATACCAGAGGGACAGGTCCCACATCTACACTTAATAAAACTTAACGTAGTGAGGAATACAGGAGGACGTGTAATTAAACCCAGTGAAAAGCAGGGAAGCTACGGGCACACAACATTGTCAACATCCTGGACTCACGATTTTTCAATCTGCAATCAGCAAATATGAGAGATCTTGCAACTGTGCGGTGTCTGTTCAAACACCTCTTTAATGACATTTACTTACCACCCTGAGACAGCAATAAACTTGTCAAACGTTCCTATGTCCCATAGCTCCTGTCATTTCAATCAGTTTTCAGTCTTTTCCTATGCAATCTTCTAAGTACGAGTATTTTTCATGTCATGATTATGTCCCCGCTGGTCCTCCTCTCTTCATGCCAGAAACGCCTTCTCACTCTCATCACCAACCTTATTACAGTGTTCTCTCGGGAAAAATATAACACACACACACACACAATACACAAATAACCCGCACATAAAAGAGAGAAGCTTACGACGACGTTTCGGTCCGACTTGGACCATTGACAAAGCTAAAGTGGCTGGAACAATTCAAAACCAAAAAGTTTCATAAAAAACCATAGACGACTGATTTTCATCAAATTTCGAGTTTCTGTACCGACTTCATACTCGAAGCCGGATATGTCGTCAAGTCATTTAGATTACTGAAAGTAATTATTAATGTAGAAAATGTTTCATATGCCACTGATTTCCTAGGTATACTACATAAATAACCCGTACACAAGAGAGAGAAAGGCTTATGACGATGTTTCGGTCCGATTTGGATCATTTACAAGTCACACTAACACAAGAAGTTGAGGGAGTTAGTATGTGTGTGTGTGTGTGTGTGTGTGTGTGTGTGTGTGTGTGTGTGTGTGTGTGTGTGTGTGTGTGTGTGTGTGTGTATATAATGAGAGGGGGGTATGATGTGCACTCTCAAAACACCTTATATGAAGTCTAATTATTATTTCATTCTCGGTCTTCCCTGTCTGTCTCATTCCCTCCCTCACTCCTCCCTCCCTCCCCCCCTCTCTCTCTCTATCTATCGCTCGTTTTGCACTTATCAGAACTGCATTCTAATGGGCACATGTTTGCTCACGTCTACAAACTACAAGTCATTTTAGAGTCCTTGTTTATGTCTAGTTAACATCCCCATCGCTGTTTTTTCCAGGTGGTCGTGTCACGCAGGACTGAGTTACTTGTGGCAAGTCAACAACAAGAGGAAAATGCACACAAATGCATTCACTTGGAACACTGAAGATGTTTCGGTCTTTGGGCCTCCACTACTTCAAATACAGTTATCGACAGTCACTTGTCTCCTCCGTACTACAGGTCAAGAACAACAAAGGTTCCTTGGGGAACCCTTGATCCATGGGGAGTACTACACAGTGTGGTACCCCAAGTGCTACAGTGTATGGCACCCCAGGTACAACAGTGTGTGTGTGTGTGTGTGTGTGTGTGTGTGTGTGTGTGTGTGTACTCACCTAGTTGAGGTTGCAGGGGTCGAGTCCAAGCTCCTGGCCCCCGCCTCTTCACTGGTCGCTCTCCCTGAACCGTGAGCTAAATTATCATACCTCTGCTTAAAGCTATGTATGGATCCTGCCTCCACTACATCGCTTCCCAAACTATTCCACTTCCTGACTACTCTGTGGGTGAAGAAATACTTCCTAACATCCCTGTGATTCATGTGTCTTCAACTTCCAACTGTGTCCCCTTGTTGCTGTGTCCCATCTCTGGAACATCCTGTCTTTGTCCACCTTGTCAATTCCTCTCAGTATTTTGTATGTCGTTATCATGTCCCCCTTATCTCTCCTGTCCTCCAGTATCGTCAGGTAGGTAGGTAGGTGTGTGTGTGTGTGTGTGTGTGTGTGTGTGTGTGTGTGTGTGTGTGTGTGTGTACTCACCTAGTTGAGGTTGCAGGGGTCGAGTCCAAGCTCCTGGCCCCGAGTCCAAGCTCCTGTCCTCCAGTGTCGTCAGGTAGGTAGGTAGGTAGGTGTGTGTGTGTGTGTGTGTGTGTGTGTGTGTGTGTGTGTGTGTGTGTGTGTGTGTGTGTGTGTGTGTGTGTGTGTGTGTGTGTGTATGTGTGTGTGTGTATGTGTATGTGTGTGTATGTGTGTGTGTGTGTGTGTATGTGTGTATGTGTGTATGTGTGTGTGTGTGTGTGTGTGTGTGTGTGTGTGTGTGTGTGTGTGTGTGTATGTGTATGTGTATGTGTATGTGTGTGTGTGTGTGTGTGTGTACTCACCTAACTGTACTCACCTAATTGTGGTTGCAGGGGTCGAGACTCAGCTCCTGGCCCCGCCTCTTCACTGATCGCTACTGGGTCCTCTCCCTCTCTGCTTCCTGAGCTTTGTCATACCTCTTCTTAAAACTGTATATCGTTCTTGCCTCCACTACTTCACTTGCTAGACTATTCCACTTCCTGACGACTCTATGACTGAAGAAATACTTCCTAACATCCCTGTGACTAGTCTGAGTCTTCAGCTTCCAGTTGCGACCCCTTGTTTCTGTCCCCCCTCTCTGGAACATCCTATCTCTGTCCACCTTGTCTATTCCCCGCAGTATCTTGTATGTCGTTATCATGTCTCCCCTGCCCCTTCTGTCCTCCAGTGTCGTCAGTCCGATTTCCCTCAACCTTTCCTCGTACGACATTCCCCTGAGCTCTGGGACTAGCCTTGTTGCAAACCTTTGTACTTTCTCTAACTTCTTGACGTGCTTGACCAGGTGTGGGTTCCAGACTGGTGCTGCATACTCCAGTATGGGCCTAACATACACAGTGTACAGTGTCTTGAACGATTCCTTATTAAGGTATCGGAACGCTATTCTCAGGTTTGCCAGGCGCCCGTATGCTGCAGCAGTCATTTGGTTGATGTGTGCCTCCGGTGACGTGCTCGGTGTTATGGTCACCCCAAGGTCTTTCTCCCTGAGTGAGGTCTGTAGTCTTTGTCCACCTAGCCTATATTCTGTCTGCGGTCTTCTTTGCCCCTCTCCAATCTTCATGACTTTGCATTTGCCAGGGTTGAATTCGAGAAGCCAGTTTCTGGACCACATGTCCAGCCTGTCCAGGTCTCTTTGCAGTCCTGCCTCATCCTCATCCGATTTAATTCTTCTCATCAACTTCACATCATCTGCGAATAGGGACACTTCAGAGTCTATTCCTTCCATCATGTCGTTCGCATATATCAAAAATAGCACTGGCCCTAGAACTGACCCCTGTGGGACCCCGCTCGTCACAGGCGCCCACTGTGATACCTATTCACGTACCATGACTCGTTGTTGCCTCCCTGTCAGGTATTCCCTGATCCATTGCAGTGCCCTCCCTGTTATATGCGCCTGATCCTCCAGCTTCTGCACTAATCTCTTGTGGGGAACTGTGTCAAAGGTCTTCCTGCAGTCTAGGACAACGCAATCAACCCACCCCTCTCTCTCGTGTCTTACTTCTGTTACCTTGTCATAAAACTCCAGAAGGTTTGTGACACAGGATTTGCCTTCCATGAACCCCATGCTGGTTTTCATTTATAATCTTGTTCCGTTCCAGGTGTTCCACCACTCTCCTCCTGATAATTTTCTCCATGACTTTGCACACAATACATGTCAGAGACATAGGTCTGTAGTTTAGTGCCTCATTTCTGTTTCCTTTCTTAAGTATGGGGACTACATTTGCTGTCTTCCATTTCTCAGGTAGTTGTGTGTGTGTGTGTCGTGTGGGGTTCGGTACGAGATTGATGGATAAGGTAAACTCACTTGTTGGATGGTAATGCTATATTGTCAGACTGTGGTAATGGGAGATGGAGGGAGCCCAGCCTGCCGTGTTCCGCCTTCTATGCCTATGCGTCGACTGAGAGGGAGGCAGCTTGTCTCACTGACTCATGCTGTATCCCATGACGTCATACAGTCACTCGGCCTAGGGATGGACCTTGACTATCCAAGAGTTCAATCCCACCGCTGCCACCAAATTGTCGTGTGGGGTTCGGTAGGAGATTGATGGATAAGGTAAACTCACTTGTTGGATGGTAACGCTATATTGTCAGACTGGTAATGGGAGATGGAGGGAGCCCAGCCTGCCGTGTTCCGCCTTCTTCTATGCCTATGCATCGACTGAGAAGGAGGCAGCTTGTCTCACTGACTCATGCTGTATCCCGTGACGTCATACAGTCACTCGGCCTAGGGATCTTCTATATTAAGCACATGGATGGTACTATGATACGCTATACAACACATATAAAGGGATCAGCAACTATGCTGACATGTGTGTGTGTGTGTGTGTGTGTGTGTGTGTGTGTGTGTGTGTGTGTGTGTGTGTGTGTGTGTGTGTGTGTGTGTGTGTGTGTGTGTGTGTGTGTGTGCGTGCGTAATTGCATATACACAAGGTGGGCACGTAATCTGCCCCAGGGCAGTGTGTACCTAGTATCAGAATTAAAAAAAACTTGTCCTCCTGCCCCGTTTTCTCTCACCTCCTGCCCCACCTTCCTGACACGACTTTATTATCTACTGGTCACTGTACACATCGGCTACGAAAAAGAGAAACATACCCACTCCAAATAAAAGCAGCTAAAGTAAGCCTAATTGTTCTATACGAGTCATTTCTACTGATCATAATGGGACTAATACATTTTTAAACACACAACAGAAGTCCCTCACGAACGCAGAGTGACACAAAACACATTCAGATTTGCAATAGTCGCGAACAAGTGACACAAGATCAGTTGAATGATAGATCTAGGCCTTGTTGCAATTAACACATCTTCAGGAGCTTTCAGTGTTTCAGAATGAGTAAAACTGGAAAAGTATTTTCACCAGATGCCATATCAAGCAGGCTGTGATAGATATGTAGGGCAGCGGGCAACAGCCACAGTCTGGTTGACCAGACGAACCTGGCCCATGGCCGGGCTCCGAGAGTAGTAAGACACTTGAAACTCATCAAAGGTATATCAGAGGAAGTCCATTTAGATTCGTTCAAGGGCTGTGTCCATATATTTTTTCTCAATCCACAGCAGGATTCGAACCTGTACACTTTGCATCAAAGTACGCAGCCAGACCCCATGTCAATAAAGAACTGCGTACTTTGAAGCAGAGTGCTGCAGGCTCGAATCCTGCTGCGGACTGAGAGTTAATGTTTGTAAACAATTTCGTACGTTTGCGAATTAGCATCGATCCAAATATATAGAGCTTGTGGGCCATGCTTGTACCTAGGGTTGTGTCCAGGGCAAGCAGGCCATGCTTCTACCTAGGGTTGTGTCCAGGGCATGTAGCCCATGCTTCTACCTAGGGTTGTGTCTATGGCATGTAGGCCATGCTTCTATCTAGGGTTGTGTCTAGGGCATGTAGGCCATGCTTCTACCTAGGGTTGTGTCCAGAGCATGTAGGCCATGCTTCTACCTAGGGTTGTGTCCAGGGCATGTAGGCCATGCTTCTATCTAGGGTTGTGTCCAGGGCATGTAGGCCATGCTTCTACCTAGGGTTGTGTCCAGGGCATGTAGGCCATGCTTCTTCCTAGGGTTGTGTCCAGGGCATGTAGGCCATGCTTCTACCTAGGGTTGTGTCCAGGGCATGTAGGCCATGCTTCTTCCTAGGGTTGTGTCCAGGGCATGTAGGCCATGCTTCTACCTAGGGTTGTGTCTATGGCATATAGGCCATGCTTCTACCTAGGGTTGTGTCTAGGGCATGTAGGCCATGCTTCTATCTAGGGTTGTGTCCAGGGCATGTAGGCCATGCTTCTACCTAGGGTTGTGTCCAGGGCATGTAGGCCATGCTTCTATCTAGGGTTGTGTCTAGGGCATGCAGGCCATGCTTCTACCTAGGGTTGTGTCCAGAGCATGTAGGCCATGCTTCTACTTAGGGCTGTGTCCAGGGCGTGTAGGCCATGCTTCTACCTAGGGTTGTGTCCAGGGCATGTAGGTCATGCTTCTACCTAGGGATGTGTCCAGGGCATGTAGGCCACGTTTCTACCTAGGGTTGTGTCCAGGGCATGTAGGCCATGCTTCTACCTAGGGTTGTGTCCAGGGCATGTAGGCCATGCTTCTACCTAGTGTTGTGTCCAGGGCATGTTATCTGGAGTTTATCTGGAGAGAGTTCCGGGGGTCAACGCCCCCGCGGCCCGGTCTGTGACCAGGCCTCCTTAGGTCAGTGTCCCAGGATGCGACCCACACCAGTCGACTAACACCCAGGTACCCATTTTACTGATGGGGAACATAGACAACAGGTGGAAAGAAACACGTCCAATGTTTCTACTCTGGCTGGGAATCGAACCCAGGCCCTCACCGTGTGAAGCGAGAGCGTTAACCACCAGGCCACCTACGATTGTGTCCAGGGCATGTAGGCCATGCTTCTACCTAGGGTTGTGTCCAGGGCATGTAGGCCATGCTTCTACCAAGGGTTGTGTCCAGGGCATGTAGGCCATGCTGTCATATGCGGGTTCGACGTGGATTGGGTAAGAACACTCACGTAGGCTGGTTAGTACGTATAATTATAACGGAAAGTATGGGAAGCACCATCACCCGCTCTGCTCTCTATCTTAAGACTGACCCACCAGTGAAGCCTAGGGGGTGAGCGGCGTTCAAAAACATCCTGTGGTCAGCAGCAACGTGAATAACAGTCAGTGATTCACACAGACGGTTGGTAGTCATACTACTGGTAACTGGTTACTGGTAACTGGTACTACTGAGAATGCTTGTACCTAGGGTTGTGTCCAAGGCCTGTAAGCCATGCTTGTACCTAAGGTTGTGTCCAGGGCATGTAGGCCATGCTTGTACCAAGGATTGTGTCCAGGGCATGTAGGCCATGCTTGTACCTAGGGTTGTGTCCAGGGCATGTAGGCCATGCTTGTACCATAAGTGTCCGGGGCCCAAAACTGTTCAACAGCCTCCCATCAAGCATTAGGGGAATTGCCAATAAACCCCTGGCTGCCTTCAAGAGAGAGCTGGACAGATACCTAAAGTCAGTGCCGGATCAGCCGGGCTGTGGCTCGTACGTCGGACTGCGTGCGGCCAGCAGTAACAGCCTAGTTGATCAGGCCCTGATCCATCGGGAGGCCTGGTCATGGACCGGGCCGCGGGGGCGTTGATCCCCGGAATAACCTCCAGGTAACCTCCAGGTAACCTAGGGTTGTGTCCAGGGCATGTAGGCCATACTTGTACCTAGGGTTGTGTCCAGGGTATGTAGGCCATGCTTGTACCTAGGGTTGTGTCCAGGGCATGTAGGCCATGCTTGTACCTAGGGTTGTGTCCAGGGCATGTAGGCTATGCTTCTACCTAGAGCTCTACCGAAGTATCGTTGTCAGCGAGTACTGTATGGCTTAATTTTGATGTTGTTGTAATATTCTCTCGTCCTTTCACTAATTCGATCCAGCAGCCTCCCACCTCGACCTTCCACCTGTCACATTCCACTCTCCATTACTATAACCATTAACAGAGAGTACGTAATTAATGTCTGTAAATGAAAATGTTCGGAAGTCAGAGTTGTTACTGATTCTTGTCCCCTCCAGTGTTATGTTGGTGTTGTGTGGTTACTGATGTGTCCCTTCCAGTGTTATGTTGGTGTTGTGTGTGGTTATTGGTGTGTCCCTTCCAGTGTTATGTTGATGTTGTGTGTGGTTACTGATGTGTCCCTTCCAGTGTTATGTTGACGTTGTGTGTGGTTATTGGTGTGTCCCTGCCAGTGTTATGTTGATGTTGTGTGTGGTTACTGATGTGTCCCTTACAGTGTTATGTTGGTGTTGTGTGTGGTTATTGGTGTGTCCCTGCCAGTGTTATGTTGATGTTGTGTGTGGTTACTGATGTGTCCCTTACAGTGTTATGTTGGTGTTGTGTGTGGTTATTGGTGTCTCCCTTCCAGTGTTATGTTGGTGTTGTGTGTGGTTATTGGTGTGTCCCTTCCAGTGTTATGTTGGTGTTGTGTGTGGTTGTTGGTGTCTCCCTTCCAGTGTTATGTTGGTGTTGTGTGTGGTTACTGATGTGTCCCTTCCAGTGTTATGTTGGTTGTGTGCGGTTATTGGTGTGTCCCTTCCAGTGTTATGTTGATGTTGTGTGTGGTTATTGGTGTGTCCCTTCCAGTGTTATGTTGGTGTTGTGTGTGGTTATTGGTGTCTCCCTTCCAGTGTTATGTTGGTGTTGTGTGTGGTTACTGATGTGTCCCTTACAGTGTTATGTTGGTGTTGTGTGTGGTTATTGGTGTCTCCCTTCCAGTGTTATGTTGGTGTTGTGTGTGGTTATTGGTGTGTACCTCCTCCCATCCCTCTCCCTCCCCTCCTTTTCCTTTCACTCTCTTTCCTTCCCCCCTCCCCTCTAATTTCTTTCCCTCTCCCACTCTTTTCCTTCCATTTTCCTTCCTTCCCCCCGTCATTGCCTCTCCCTCCCCTCCCTACACTACCTTCTACCCCCAGGAGCCTTGACCGACCTCCAGGTGAAAGTTTTGGGTAAGGGGTAAGGTAAGGGGAAGGGGCACCTGAGAATTGCTGCCAAGCTGGGGAATGGGGGAGAGAGAGGGGACATCGGGAAGAGAGCGAGGGGACACGAGGAGGGGAGGGGAGGGGAGGGGAGGAGAGAGAGAGAGAGAGAGAGAGAGAGAGAGAGAGAGAGAGAGAGAGAGAGAGAGAAAGGGGGGCACGAGGAATTTATCAAATTCTTGAAGAAGCGCTAAATTCAAAGGAGCTACATATTGCTCCAGGAGAAAAAAATAGAAGGGAGGTAGGACGGTGCACAGGGAGGGAGGGAAGGAGGGAATAAGGCGAAGATGGAGAAGGGGAGATGGGAAGGGAGAAGGAAATATGGAGTGATAGGAAGGGAAGGAGGTATGGGGAGCAAGGGAGGAGAAAAGGAAGAAAAGGAGAGGAAAGGAAGGGAGAGTAAGGGTGGTTGAGGGGATAGAGAAGGCCTGAGGAAGCGAGGGAGGGAGGCAGGGAAAGAGACGAAGTCACAGGGAGCGGAGGTGAAGGCAGGTCCTGCAAATTAAGGGTGATTCAGACAGAAGACTGGGGAGACACTGGTGGACTGGGGAGACACTGGTGGACTGGGGAGACACTGGTGGACTGGGGAGACACTGGTGGATTGGGGGAAAATCAAATTATAAAATGTATAAATAAAAAAAAGTAGGAGTAACAATAGAGGGAAAGGAAGGTAAAGGAAGAAGAGAAAGTTCAGAAGGAAGACGACAGGAGGAGAAAAAGAAGAGAAGAATGATAAACAAGAATATAACAAAGTCCATGATCTGCAGGATAAACACGGAGGCATAAATCGGAACTTATCCATGCATATGCTTATTGTAAAAAAATATCATAAATTCACATTATTCAAGGATAATAAAAATTTATTACTTATTCGTGGTAGGAGGCAGTTAGGTATATCACAGGTCATACTACACACACCTGATATTTCTCCAGTAATTGATGGGAGTAGCAGGCAGCCTCCTCCACCACCCGTGAAAGTGACCACAAGTAGGCAGAGGTCACACACCACAGGTGGTTCTTGTCGTGGTGATGGCGAGAGATGAAATGGTGAGAGAAGGTGGTGAGAGTAATGGTGCGAGTGGTGGTTGTGAGATGAGGTGTGGTGGAAGAGGTGGTGAAGGATAAGGTGATGATAGGAGATAAGGTGGTAGGAAATAAGATGGTGGGAGGTGGTGGTAGGAAGTAAGATGGTGGGAGATAAGGTGGGAAAGTTAGTGGAAGAAAAGGTGGAATTGTAGGTGCAAGAGGTGAAAAACAGAGCAGGAGGGGGATGAAAGAGAAGCCAGAAGAGGTGGAAGATTAGGTAGCAGAGATAGGGAGGAAGTATGAGAGGTGGAGGATGACTTAAGAAAAAAGATGAGGTAGAAAATGGGAGAAAGATGAAAGAGGAATGGGAGAAGAGGCAGGGAAGGAAATAAAAGGATCTAGAGGGTACGGAGGAGGAAAAAGGGAAGAAACACATCAGCCACACACACACAAGGCCAAGTGTTTATCAACAAGTGCCTCTGACAACTAGTAACTACACACTACAAGGTGCCGTTCTTGTACCACGGATTCATTAACTCCCTCATCAGAAAGAAAAACTTGTCGTTACAGTGTGATGCAACACTAGACGCATCACACCAGCCCCTGTGTAACCCTCCCTCACCCAACCTGCCCAACACCTGACTCTATTTACAACAAATTTTTGACTGTCCTCCCGATCTATCATCCCCCAGTCAACCTCAGGCCTAAAATATATTACAACACTCTCATTTTATTCCAATTTCAGGCTCTTTCACTCTTATTTTGTCCCCTCTAAGATCTTTCACTCAGAAAATGTGATAAAATGCCACATTAACAGAAACAAGGTCATGCTTCTGGACTTGATACCTGAGGAAAGCATGAGCGAGAAGGGAGGACCAAGGAAGCTTTTTTTTTAATTAACTTGGATACATCTGCAGTGTGCTGCTATGGGGCAGGACGAGGGGGAAGGACCAAGAGGGTGTGTGTGTGTGGGGAGGAGGCCGAAGGGGGTGCAGGTGAATCCGGGGATGGGGTTAATGGAGAGCGGGGGGAGGGGGAAGGGTAAATACCTGGTGATGATTTACTGGTGGAAAAACTTGTGTGACCTGTTGAGGTGGTGACCCGGTGAGATGTGACCCGTGCAGCCTCCGACGTACCATCCGTTACCATTTTTACTCACCTACAAAGAATAAATAATAATAATAATACTAATGAATAGCTCTGATTTTTTTACATACACCATGAACACAAATTACTGTTAACACAACTCTTATTCCCTAATAATTTTCACACACAAAAAAAAAAATTCATAATTTTTTTTAACTCCAATTAAGAGATTAATATTAAATTAGAAATAAACTATACATCATCTTTGTATGTTCGAAGATGGTATATCTGTTCATAATATTAATATTTTGGCTTAAACAGCAATGCTCTTCTTGCCGAATAAGGCAAACAAAAATTTGCGTATGCAATAATTTCGCAAAAAAATATTTTAAACCTAACAAAAAAAATATATTTCACTGTGTATGTTTATCATTATATTACTGTAATATATTTAGTTGGATTAGGCTAAATTAAATTGCACTTGTTATAATAAGGTTAGGTAAGTTTTCTTTTAGTACAAAATTATTAATTTTTACATTAACACAAATGAAAAAATATATCTTTAAACTGCAGTTGTATGTATTGTGTCCAACACTTGATGGTGTACCCCACCTCTCTGCCTTTCTGGACGCCCCTCTGTCTCCTCTGTAAACACTTCTCTGAATCTCCTGTTGAGCTCCTCATATACTTCACGGTCGTTTTTTGTGACCTCCCCCTCCTTCCTTCTTCAGCCTGATTACCTAGTCCTTGGCTGTTGTTGTCGTCCTGATTTGGCTGTACAACAGTTTTGGGTCAGATTTGACTTTCGCTGCTATGTCATTCTCATATTGCCTTTGGGCCTCCCGTCTTACCTGTGCATATTCGTTTCTGGCTCTACGACTGCTCTTTTGCCTTCTATACTTCTTAAATTACCTAGCACACTTGGTTTTGGCCTCCCTGCACCTTTGGGTGAACCAAGGGCTCATCCTGGATTTTTCATTATTCTTGTTACTCTTGGGGACAAACCTATCCTCAGCTTCCTTGCATATTGTTGTTACATATTCCATCATTTCGTCCACTAACTTGCTTGCCAATTCTCTGACCCACTGAACCCCGTTCAGGAGTTCTTCATGCTTGCGTAGTCCCCTTTCTTGTAGTTTGGCTTCACTCGTCCGGCCCTTCCTGCTTCCCCCTCCACTTGTAACTCTATGTATTCGAGGCTTAAAACCACATGATCACTGGCCCCCCAGGGGTCTTTCATGTGTGATGTCCTCAATATCTGCACTACGAGAGAGAGAGAGAGAGAGAGAGAGAGAGAAGCTTACAGCACTTCGCCGTATCTCGCATCTGCTTGACAGTAGGGGTTGCACAAGTACGCTCACACCTTGAGTATGCCCCACTTTCTTGGTTTGCCTGCCCCCCCCCTCTCATCTGCGACTGCTTGACAGAGTGGAGAACAGAGCAAGACGTCTCATCTCTCGCCTGGACCCATCCTGGATAGATCTCTCATTTCAGCAGAGCCTTCAACACAGGAGGGATGTGGGTGGCCTTACTGTTATGTAGAAGGCCAATACTGTCAAAGTACCACGCTTCGATCCACTTCGAGGACAGCGTGAAACAAGCTTTTATGCCATAAGACGGGCAGAAAGCAGCAACTTCACTCTGGCTGTACCCTTCTCCAGAATATCACTCCATCTGAGATCATATATACCCAGGATGACTCGAGTATGGAACACATTCGTACAGCATAATGATGTCAACGAGATAAAGTCAGTTGATCAAATGAAAATGCTGGCCCACAGATGGCTCCAACTTCATCCTGTTCCCTACTTGTATGTCTCATAACAATAAAAATGCTTTCAAATGAGTTGATGCAGGTAACAGCTCTTAGCTTTCCAATAAAGTTAGGAATCCTTAACCTGTAAATAGCTTGAGAGAGAGAGAGAGAGAGAGAGAGAGAGAGAGAGAGAGAGAGAGAGAGAGAGAGAGAGAGTACTCGCCTATTTGTGGTTGCAGGGGTCGAGTCACAGCTCCTGGCCCCGCCTCTTCACTGATTTCTACCGGGTCCTCTCTCTCCCTGCTCCATTAGCTTTATCAAGCCTCGTTTTAAAACTATGTATGGTTCCCGCCTCCACTACGTCACAACTCTATGACTGAAGAAGTACTTCATAAAATCTCTTTGACTCATCTGAGTCTTCTACTTCCAATTGTGACCCCTTGTTTCTGTGTCCCATCTCTGGGACATCCTGTCTTTGTCCACCTTGTCTATTCCGCACAGTATTTTATGTGCAGTTGTCATGTCTCCCCTGACCCTCCTGTCCTCCAGTGTCATCAGGCCAATTTCCCTTAACTTTTCTTCGTAGGACAATCCCCTTAGCTCCGGGACTAGTCTCGTTGCAAACCTTTGCACCTTCTCTAATTTCTTGACGTGCTTGACCAGGTGTGGTTTCCAAACTGGTGCTGCATACTCCAGTATGGGCCTGACGTATATGGTGCGCAGAGTCTTGAACGATTCCTTACTGAGGTATCAGAACGCTATCCCTAGGTTTGCCAGACGCCCGTACGCTGCAGGAGTTATCTGACTGATGTGCGCCTCAGGAAATGTGCTCGGTATTATACTCAACCCAAGATCTTTTTCCTTGAGTGAGGTTTGCAGTCTTTGGCCACCTAGACTATATTGTGTCTGCGGTCTTCTTTGCCCTTCCCCGATCTTCATTACTTTGCATTTGGCAGGGTTAAATTCAAGGAGCCAGTTGCTGGACCAGGCTTGTAGCCTGTCCAGGTCTCTTTGTAGTCCTACCTGATCCTCGACCGATTTGATTCTCCTCATTAACTTCACATCTGCAAACAAGGACACTTCTGAGTCTATCCCTTCCGTTATGTCATTCACATATACCAAAAACAGCACAGGTCCTAGGACTGACTCCTGTGGAACCATGCTTGTCACAGGCGCCCACTCTGACACCTCGTCACGTACCATGACTCGTTGTTGCCTCCCTGTCAGGTATTCTCTGATCCATTGCAGTGCCTTTCCTGTTATGCGTGCCTGATCCTCTAGCTTTTGCATTAACCTCTTGTGATGAACTGTGTCGAAGGCCTTCCTGCAGTCCAAGAAAATGGAGTCTATCCACCCCTCTGTCTGTCTTTTGTCACCTTGTCATAAAACTCTAGTAGGTTTATAACACAGGATTTTCCTTCCCTGAAACCGTGCTGGTTGTCGATTATACACTTGTTTCTTTCCAGGTGCTCCACCACTCTCCTCCTGATGATCTCCGTGACTTTGAATACTATACATGTTAGTGACACAGGTCTGTAGTTTAATGCCTCACCTTTTTAAAAATTGGACTACATTTGCCATC
>NC_091335.1:21888686-21963686 GCF_038502225.1 Cherax quadricarinatus | reverse complement strand
CTGTGCCTAGATTCAGACTATGAGGAAACTCAGCCCTAGTTTATACTGATGGTATTATTACGCGGTACCCAACGGCAAGTTTGCAACGTTCTCGCTTTAGACATTTTTATTTTACTTTAGGCTACGTTACATAATCCTATAAGGACGTATATGTAACCATAAATACGTCATTAAGTGGCTAAACCTGTACCGTCATTCAGTACGGGTCATACTACTAGTACTCCAACTCCTCCTCAATGTTACCTGACTGGTAACAGACTGAGTCTTGGACCATGGATGTTGACACGGTGTTCTCTGATTGTAGTCCATGGCGCCTCTGCTCTTCACTGGGTCTATTTTACACTTCCTCCCCCATCTCTTATTCCACTATGTTACTATAGTGTAGATTTGGGACCTGGCCTTCCAAAAATCCTCCAGACGTTTCCAGTAGTTTACATGATTTACTGACTGCGAATATTACCACTAGTACCTACATTCATTACTAGAAATATTACTACTAGTTATTACTTCTGTTACCACTATTAATACTAATCACTACTACTAAGGGCTGAGTAGTGTAGGTAATGGTGATAGCAGCGGGGGTGGAGGTGGAGGCAGGGTAAGGTGGGTAAAGATGTTTGTGTGTGTGTGGTGCCATGAGAGTGGTAAACCACACACAGCTTCTGGCCCCCGCTGATAGGTCGTGTGATAATCCCAGGGTTATGACCTCTTCAAGCAGGTCACACCAACAGCCACTCACATGCCACCATTATCACCAATAAATGCTGAATGAATAGCTATACCAATATATATATATTATATATATATATATATATATATATATATATATATATATATATATATATATATATATTATATATATATAGTTATATATATATATAGTTATATATATATATATATATATATATATATATATATATAATTTATATATATATATATAGTTATATATATATATATATATATATATATATATAATTTCTATATATATATAGTTATATATATATATATATATATATATATATATATATATATATATATATATATATATATATATATATATATATATATATTTATATATATATATATAGTTATATATATATATATATATATATATATATATATATATAATTTATATATATATATATAGTTATATATATATATATATATATATATATATATATATATATATATATATATATATATATATTTATATATATATATATAGTTATATATATATATATATATATATATATATATATATATATATATTTATATATATATACACATTTATATGCAAAACAACCACTGTGAAAGAATAGAGAAGTTCCAAGCGCTTTCGTGACTACTCACATTATCAAGGAACAAAGTGAGTAGTCACGAAAACGCTTGGAACTTCTCTATTCTTTCACAGTGGTTGTTTTGCATATTCTGAAATCACCTGTTTACTGTGATCTTATTGACCCCCGGAACATATATATATATATATATATATATATATATATATATATATATATATATATATATATATATATATATATATATATATATATATATATATATGCTTAACAATTGGCTAACTGGCGAAATTATTTACAAACATTATCCCTCAGTCCATAGCAGGATTCGAACCTGCACACACTGTATCTAATTACACAGCACTTTCGCCACTCAGCCAGATCCCAGATAAACATGGGCGCCTAGCCGAAGCTAGACGGTCACTCCCATACCCCGTGACACCAGGCTAGTGATAAGTTATTTCATCAAATCCTGTCATATGCGGTGAACTTCGAAAAAGATTTTGAAATGTTTAACAATTCGTAAACGGCCGAAATTATTTACGAACATTATCTCTCCGTCCATAGTCTTTTTCGAAGTTCACTGCATGTAGCAGGATTTGACGAAATAACTTATCACTAGCCTGGTGTCCCGGGTAATGGGAGTTACCGTCTAGCTTCGGCTAGGCGCCCATATTTATCTGGGATCTGGCTAAATGGCCAAAGAACTATGTACAATGATACAGTGTGTGCAGGTTCGAATCCTACTGTTGACTGAGAAGATAATGTTATATATATATATATATCTATATATATATATATCTAGGTAGTAGGTTGGTAGACAGCAACCACCCAGGGAAGTACTACCGTCCTGCCAGATGACTGTGAAACAAAAACCTGTAATTGTTTTGCATGATGGTAGGATTGCTGGTTTCTTTTTCTGTCTCATAAACACGCTAAGATAACAGGGATATCTTGCTACTCCTACTAACACTTTGGTCACACTTCACAGACACGCACATGCATATATATATATACATACATCTAGGTTTTTCTCCTTTTTCTAAATAGCTCTTGTTCTTTTTTATTTCTTCTATTGTCCATGGGGAAGTGGAAAAGAATCTTTCCTCCGTAAGCCATGCGTGTCGTATGAGGCGACTAAAATGCCGGGAGCAATGGGCTAGTAACCCCTTCTCCTGTATACAATTACTAAAAAAGAGAAGAAGAAAAACTTTATAAAACTGGGTTGCTTAAATGTGCGTGGATGTAGTGCGGATGACAAGAAACAGATGATTGCTGATGTTATGAATGAAAAGAAGTTGGATGTCCTGGCCCTAAGCGAAACAAAGCTGAAGGGGGTAGGAGAGTTTCAGTGGGGGGAAATAAATGGGATTAAATCTGGAGTATCTGAGAGAGTTAGAGCAAAGGAAGGGGTAGCAGTAATGTTAAATGATCAGTTATGGAAGGAGAAAAGAGAATATGAATGTGTAAATTCAAGAATTATGTGGATTAAAGTAAAGGTTGGATGCGAGAAGTGGGTCATAATAAGCGTGTATGCACCTGGAGAAGAGAGGAATGCAGAGGAGAGAGAGAGATTTTGGGAGATGTTAAGTGAATGTATAGGAGCCTTTGAACCAAGTGAGAGAGTAATTGTGGTAGGGGACTTGAATGCTAAAGTAGGAGAAACTTTTAGAGAGGGTGTGGTAGGTAAGTTTGGGGTGCCAGGTGTAAATGATAATGGGAGCCCTTTGATTGAACTTTGTATAGAAAGGGGTTTAGTTATAGGTAATACATATTTTAAGAAAAAGAGGATAAATAAGTATACACGATATGATGTAGGGCGAAATGACAGTAGTTTGTTGGATTATGTATTGGTAGATAAAAGACTGTTGAGTAGACTTCAGGATGTACATGTTTATAGAGGGGCCACAGATATATCAGATCATTTTCTAGTTGTAGCTACACTGAGAGTAAAAGGTAGATGGGATACAAGGAGAATAGAAGCATCAGGGAAGAGAGAGGTGAAGGTTTATAAACTAAAAGAGGAGGCAGTTAGGGTAAGATATAAACAGCTATTGGAGGATAGATGGGCTAATGAGAGCATAGGCAATGGGGTCGAAGAGGTATGGGGTAGGTTTAAAAATGTAGTGTTAGAGTGTTCAGCAGAAGTTTGTGGTTACAGGAAAGTGGGTGCAGGAGGGAAGAGGAGCGATTGGTGGAATGATGATGTAAAGAGAGTAGTAAGGGAGAAAAAGTTAGCATATGAGAAGTTTTTACAAAGTAGAAGTGATGCAAGGAGGGAAGAGTATATGGAGAAAAGGAGAGAGGTTAAGAGAGTGGTGAAGCAATGTAAAAAGAGAGCAAATGAGAGAGTGGGTGAGATGTTATCAACAAATTTTGTTGAAAATAAGAAAAAGTTTTGGAGTGAGATTAACAAGTTAAGAAAGCCTAGAGAACAAATGGATTTGTCAGTTAAAAATAGGAGAGGAGAGTTATTAAATGGAGAGTTAGAGGTATTGGGAAGATGGAAGGAATATTTTGAGGAATTGTTAAATGTTGATGAAGATAGGGAAGCTGTGATTTCGTGTATAGGGCAAGGAGGAATAACATCTTGTAGGAGTGAGGAAGAGCCAGTTGTGAGTGTGGGGGAAGTTCGTGAGGCAGTAGGTAAAATGAAAGGGGGTAAGGCAGCCGGGATTGATGGGATAAAGATAGAAATGTTAAAAGCAGGTGGGGATATAGTTTTGGAGTGGTTGGTGCAATTATTTAATAAATGTATGGAAGAGGGTAAGGTACCTAGGGATTGGCAGAGAGCATGCATAGTTCCTTTGTATAAAGGCAAAGGGGATAAAAGAGAGTGCAAAAATTATAGGGGGATAAGTCTGTTGAGTGTACCTGGTAAAGTGTATGGTAGAGTTATAATTGAAAGAATTAAGAGTAAGACGGAGAATAGGATAGCAGATGAACAAGGAGGCTTTAGGAAAGGTAGGGGGTGTGTGGACCAGGTGTTTACAGTGAAACATATAAGTGAACAGTATTTAGATAAGGCTAAAGAGGTCTTTGTGGCATTTATGGATTTGGAAAAGGCGTATGACAGGGTGGATAGGGGGGCAATGTGGCAGATGTTGCAAGTGTATGGTGTAGGAGGTAGGTTACTGAAAGCAGTGAAGAGTTTTTACGAGGATAGTGAGGCTCAAGTTAGAGTATGTAGGAAAGAGGGAAATTTTTTCCCAGTAAAAGTAGGCCTTAGACAAGGATGTGTGATGTCACCGTGGTTGTTTAATATATTTATAGATGGGGTTGTAAGAGAAGTAAATGCGAGGGTCTTGGCAAGAGGCGTGGAGTTAAAAGATAAAGAATCACACACAAAGTGGGAGTTGTCACAGCTGCTCTTTGCTGATGACACTGTGCTCTTGGGAGATTCTGAAGAGAAGTTGCAGAGATTGGTGGATGAATTTGGTAGGGTGTGCAAAAGAAGAAAATTAAAGGTGAATACAGGAAAGAGTAAGGTTATGAGGATAACAAAAAGATTAGGTGATGAAAGATTGAATATCAGATTGGAGGGAGAGAGTATGGAGGAGGTGAACGTATTCAGATATTTGGGAGTGGACGTGTCAGCAGATGGGTCTATGAAAGACGAGGTGAATCATAGAATTGATGAGGGAAAAAGAGTGAGTGGTGCACTTAGGAGTCTGTGGAGACAAAGAACTTTGTCCTTGGAGGCAAAGAGGGGAATGTATGAGAGTATAGTTTTACCAACGCTCTTATATGGGTGTGAAGCGTGGGTGATGAATGTTGCAGCGAGGAGAAGGCTGGAGGCAGTGGAGATGTCATGTCTGAGGGCAATGTGTGGTGTGAATATAATGCAGAGAATTCGTAGTTTGGAAGTTAGGAGGAGGTGCGGGATTACCAAAACTGTTGTCCAGAGGGCTGAGGAAGGGTTGTTGAGGTGGTTCGGACATGTAGAGAGAATGGAGCGAAACAGAATGACTTCAAGAGTGTATCAGTCTGTAGTGGAAGGAAGGCGGGGTAGGGGTCGGCCTAGGAAGGGTTGGAGGGAGGGGGTAAAGGAGGTTTTGTGTGCGAGGGGCTTGGACTTCCAGCAGGCATGCGTGAGCGTGTTTGATAGGAGTGAATGGAGACAAATGGTTTTTAATACTTGACGTGCTGTTGGAGTGTGAGCAAAGTAACATTTATGAAGGGATTCAGGGAAACCGGCAGGCCGGACTTGAGTCCTGGAGATGGGAAGTACAGTGCCTGCACTCTGAAGGAGGGGTGTTAATGTTGCAGTTTAAAAACTGTAGTGTAAAGCACCCTTCTGGCAAGACAGTGATGGAGTGAATGATGGTGAAAGTTTTTCTTTTTCGGGCCACCCTGCCTTGGTGGGAATCGGCCGGTGTGATAATAAAAAAAATAAATATATATATATATATATATATATATATATATATATATATATATATATATATATATATATATACAAACACTGATCTCTGGCTGAAGGAGACTCGAACCTACGAACCTTGGGACAACGTACACCATGCTTTACCAATCTACCCACACTGGACAATACCTTGGCGTGTAGCTAGCGCTACACGTTTGATCCAAGGCAGCCAGCTTTCAGGGAGAAGGCTTACAGCTTTTCATCTCATCCCCTGCATGCATCAGCCTTCCTAGAGATATTAACAATGCAAGGAATTCGCAAGAGCAGGCGAAATATACACAAACACTGATCTCTGGCTGAAGGAGACTGCGAATTCCTTGCATTGTTAATATCTCTAGGAAGGCTGACGCATGCAGGGGATGAGATGAAAAGCTGTAAGCCTTCTCCCTGAAAGCTGGCTGCCTTGGATCAAATGCGTAGCGCTAGCTACACGCCAAGGTATTGTCCAGTGTGGGTAGATTGGTAAAGCACTGCGTACCTTGTCCCAAGGTTCGTAGGTTCGAGTCTCCTTCAGCCAGAGATCAGTGTTTGTGTACATTTCGCCTGCTCTTGCGAATTCCTTGTATATATATATATATATATATATATATATATATATATATATAGAGATATAGAGAGAGAGAGAGAGAGAGAGAGAATCTTAGAAAACTTACCTAACCTTATTATAACACGAACAATTTATTTTAGCCTAACCCAACTAAATATATTTTAGATTTGTTTACAATAATTTAATATTAAACAATCACAATGAAATATATTTTTTTCGTTAGGTTCAGAATGATTTTGGCGAAATTACTGCATACACAAATTTTCGCTTGTCTTATATGGCAAGATGAGCGTTGCTTTTTAAGCCAAGATCGCAAGTTCTGCCTATTCGGCACGACATATATATATATATATATATATATATATATATATATATATATATATATATATATATATATATATATATATATATATATATATATATATATATATAACACACATTGGTCCCGATTAATTAACCTGGTCAGAACCAGATCATTATTTTATGACCCTCAACGAGGGTCATACAGAACCAGGGGTCATTATTTTATGACCCTCGACAGGGGTCATATAATAATAATAATAATAATAATAATAATAATAATAATAATAATAATAATAATAATAATAATAATAATAATAATAAACATTTTCCTCCATTTGACTGGCTACTGTTGAAATAACAGTGTGAAGTACATGTCATTTACAGTAAATAAGACCTTTACTAAAACACTGCAGAGGCAGTGTCTTCCACGGGAACGCTCCCTTTAACGGTGTGTACAACCTGCGTCGTGCACTGCATATAGTGTGTGTGCACGTAGCATCACAGGGCTAGTCCGCAGTACTGGTGGTCAAGTGCTTGCCAGTGTCACTGCTTCCCTCGAGTTACAGCACAATACTGTACATTAATAATAATTTAAAGTTAATGTCAGAATTCTGAAGTAATGATGCATTTATTTTTACTCGAGTTTCTTCACATTAACTGAATACGTCGGCGGTATCTGGATATACGTACTTCAGTTCTCGTCAGTTGTAGGTGTGGAAATCGTCGCCTAGAGTAGAAAAACTCGAATTTTATCATAGGTATAAAGGGACGAGGCCTGGTCACGGACCGGGTCGCGGGGGCACTGATCCCCAAAAACCTTTCAAGGTACATATACTCCAGGTACAGAAACTAGAAGTGGATCTGCTAGTTCCTCTCCCTACTGTTTTCTCTCTAGTCGGCAGCTAGTTCTTTTTCTAACAATGATTCTTAAACTTCTATTTCATAAATCAGATTTATATTCAATAGTCTTCATTTAATGCCAGTTTAGTGAAGTCATCCACTTTAACATGTTCCCGGAGACCTATTTGAGAGGCAATCAACAAAAGTTAATCTTTAATTCCCTTGTCAATAATTACTGTTTATATGTGACTGGTCTCATACACAAGCATGTTACACTAAGACCTCAAGCAGATTAGAGCAAATAATAAGCATAGGTAATCAGGCACACGTAAACTATTATTAGTTTCATATACTCATTTACTGCTGTACTAATGACTTACATTACATTTGGATACAGTATATACTTACGACAATTACATATCATAGTACTTTTGAAGTGTTCGATTTATAACGTTATCACATCAGATGGTTACTGAATGGAAACTACGTGTTTGGTAGCCAAGACGGCGGATACGTATATTGGACTCACTTGATTGCAAACTCTTCATACACAGGTAGAAACACAGACATTACAAAATATACAATGACCAAGGGTGAAATTGGTGTGCTAAAGAACTTAAAAGACCAATGTCCGTTTAAAATCCTAACTATGCTTTTAGAAGAAAGCGTGTGCCTGCAGGTATACAGACAGACAAACACACACACACACACCTATGCATGGCAATACACAGCAAGGGCATGGATAGTAAGTTATAAATGGTACTTAGTGTTCCTTGAAGACGCTTCATGCCATGTATCGAATCCAAAATTTCCCTATCATTGTCCTAATACTCTTCCTCGTGGTCATTATCAGCAGCAGCCACCTCTTCATTATCATGTACTTCGAATTCGCTCTTCTTCCATCTCTTCATCACATTATCTTTCCCTAATTTTCTCTAATCTACTTCCCTTTCCCCTTGCCTCTCTCTCGTTATTTCTGCCCTCCTGCCTGCTATCTGTATTTATTTCCCCCTTGCCTTTGTCTTTCCTTCCATCACCACCTCACTCCTCATTGTCACCTTACAATACCATTCTTGCAATCATCCGTATGTTACCACTTCTTCCCTTTTATCAATACATACTAACACCCCACATCACTTTTCCCCCCCGTTCCCCCACCCTTCCTCTCTGTCTCCCCTACTTCCCCACCACACCCTGCCTCCCTCCTTCCCCTCCTCTCAAGTACTACACCACAATGAACCCAACTCTGAATGACCTTATCCAAATGGCGTCCTGCCAACAATACTAGTAAAATATACACCTGGCTGCGGAGCAACCTGTGTGTATTTGGCCGTGTAAATCTTCATTAAATCATAAAGAAGCTATATTCACATGGGATGCAGATCTTCTGCATGACTCGACACAGCTCTACGCAGAGTGAAACGTTGTCCCAATAAATGTTTGCTCTGAGACCTGTTTATTCTTCTCTGTATGGCTGAACGAATACCATATAATGGAACATACATAATGATATACAAACAATGCCGAGAGCCCCAGTGTGTACACACTCATGAATCAAAACTCAACGCAGGAGTATATTGTGTTTAATTGCAGGAACACAATTACTCGAAACATTTTTAAAGAGGTCAGTGGGAACGTTCACTGGTTGTATAATGGCACATTAATTCCCTTCTTCCCCAATCCCCACGTTAATCCAGCACTCATTCACAAACCAAGCCTTTTATATAGTAATAAGTATAACGTTGCTGGCAATATGTATGAAAGAACACAAGGACATTTATATCGCATACTATGGGCTTAATTATCCATTTTTTGAAGAGTGTAGAAATATACTCTTGTGCTACCCTCCACAGGATGGATATGGGGCAGCAAAATCCAATTGGAATGATGAAGGTCCCATGACCGATACGTATCAATAAAGACGTCTTAAGTGTATAAACACGTGTCTTTTCTTCCAATCCTCATTTTTTTTTTAACACGTTGGCCGTCTCCCACCGAGGTAACGTGACCCGAGAAACACTTTCACCATCATTAACACTATCAGTGTCTTGTCAGAAGCGCGCAGTTACGACGGTTCAAACGTCCCTCCAAACAGTGCAGGCACTGTACTTTTCATTTCCAGGACTCAAGTTCGGTTAATAGATTTCCCTGAATCCCTTCACAAAACATTTCCTTGTTCACACTCCAACAGCTCGTCAGGTCCCAAAACCCGTACCTTATATTCCTCGATTAATTCCCCAAACGGCAAATGATAAAAACTATACTAACACCGTCTTTAGTCTCCTTTTCACTCTCCTTAACAGCATTCTCAACATCCATGTGTCTCTCTCTCAACCTATCTCTCTAGAATATTGTCTCCTTAGCATCCTACTGCCTTCTCCATCTCTTAACGCCCTGTCTAATCTCCTCGTTAATCAGGTTCGACATTCGATAACCTGGAGGGAGCTTCTGAAGCCGTTCAACACGCTTAATCAATTATATTTCATCCACTGCTCCGATTGACCCAATTAAACTCGGGTCAATGGTGTTACCCCCTGACAGCTCGTTAGCGATCACCCGAACACATCAAATTATAAATCTCCACTGAGACACTTCATAAAGGTGTGTTGCTCATGCTAATTACCTGGGATCTTCGGCCTTTCCATCCGAAAAGACACAGTTTGGAGAACAAGCTCCGAGACAACGTTAAGCTTTATGGAGTTCTGGTTTGATAAAGCTCTACACAGAACGAAACATTGTCTAAATATAAGCTTATTCTGTAATCTGCAAATTTCCTTCACTACTGTCAGCAGTAGGGTGTGCCAAAGTATCGGCATTAGTATAGGTGGATATCTGCAACTTTTGATGGCATCGTTATCGGCCTAAAACAAAATATCAATATTTGCAAAAACTGTTGAATCGTCCCATCACTAGGCGGCAGCCTAGTGATATTAATTCTGGGAATGGAGAGGAGGAGAGCGAAGGAGGTGCAATCTTACCCTAGGAAGGCAATTATCAATCATACAGTCAATCAAAACAAGAGGATCGAATCTCTTTCCTCCCCCTTCCACAATACATCGGGTTAGTGGGTGCCACCTGCACACAGCAAACACAAACACCCTTCATTGGTGGAATCAGAACCTACAAGTAATATACTCCTTTGTCTTCCCCTCCACCTGTGACCCAAGCCAGCGCCAGTTATTGCTACCAACTCGAGCTTCTGCAGTATCTGTGATCTCTCATGGTTCCAGGGAACCAATCTCCCATCCCCCTGGCCCGCTCTCTCATCAGGCCCTTCTAGAATGGGAAGGAAATAATACAGTAAGTAGAAACCTCATAAAATGGAAAGGAAATATTACAGTAACTAGAACTATTAAGAAACACTTAGTAAACATAAGTGTGTAGTGTACGTGTACAAACTTAAAAGTTTCATCTACTGTCTGTCTTACAGGTTAGTGAGAAACAGCAGACAAGCACAATCATCCTTTGAGCACTCGACGACAAGACGGTAGTTCTCCCCAGGGTAGTGGTGGTTCTCTCTCAACCTACTGGTGTCTTACTGTCTCACACTCGTATGACAGGACGGTAGTTCTCCCCAGGGTAGTGGTGGTTCTCTCTCAACCTACTGGTGTCTTACTGTCTCACACTCGTATGACAGGACGGTAGTTCTCCCCAGGGTAGTGGTGGTTCTCTCTCAACCTACTGGTGTCTTACTGTCTCACACTCGTATGACAGGACGGTAGTTCTCCCCAGGGTAGTGGTGGTTCTCTCTCAACCTACTGGTGTCTTACTGTCTCACACTCGTATGACAAGACGGTAGTTCTCCCCAGGGTAGTGGTGGTTCTCTCTCAACCTACTGGTGTCTTACTGTCTCACACTCGTATGACAGGACGGTAGTTCTCCCCAGGGTAGTGGTGGTTCTCTCTCAACCTACTGGTGTCTTACTGTCTCACACTCGTATGACAAGACGGTAGTTCTCCCCAGGGTAGTGGTGGTTCTCTCTCAACCTACTGGTGTCTTACTGTCTCACACTCGTATGACAGGACGGTAGTTCTCCCCAGGGTAGTGGTGGTTCTCTCTCAACCTACTGGTGTCTTACTGTCTCACACTCGTATGACAGGACGGTAGTTCTCCCCAGGGTAGTGGTGGTTCTCTCTCAACCTACTGGTGTCTTACTGTCTCACACTCGTATGACAAGACGGTAGTTCTCCCCAGCGTAGTGGTGGTTCTCTCTCAACCTACTGGTGTCTTACTGTCTCACACTCGTATGACAGGACGGTAGTTCTCCCCAGGGTAGTGGTGGTTCTCTCTCAACCTACTGGTGTCTTACTGTCTCACACTCGTATGACAGGACGGTAGTTCTCCCCAGGGTAGTGGTGGTTCTCTCTCAACCTACTGGTGTCTTACTGTCTCACACTCGTATGACAAGACGGTAGTTCTCCCCAGGGTAGTGGTGGTTCTCTCTCAACCTACTGGTGTCTTACTGTCTCACACTCGTATGACAGGACGGTAGTTCTCCCCAGGGTAGTGGTGGTTCTCTCTCAACCTACTGGTGTCTTACTGTCTCACACTCGTATGACAGGACGGTAGTTCTCCCCAGGGTAGTGGTGGTTCTCTCTCAACCTACTGGTGTCTTACTGTCTCACACTCGTATGACAGGACGGTAGTTCTCCCCAGGGTAGTGGTGGTTCTCTCTCAACCTACTGGTGTCTTACTGTCTCACACTCGTATGACAGGACGGTAGTTCTCCCCAGGGTAGTGGTGGTTCTCTCTCAACCTACTGGTGTCTTACTGTCTCACACTCGTATGACAAGACGGTAGTTCTCCCCAGGGTAGTGGTGGTTCTCTCTCAACCTACTGGTGTCTTACTGTCTCACACTCGTATGACAGGACGGTAGTTCTCCCCAGGGTAGTGGTGGTTCTCTCTCAACCTACTGGTGTCTTACTGTCTCACACTCGTATGACAGGACGGTAGTTCTCCCCAGGGTAGTGGTGGTTCTCTCTCAACCTACTGGTGTCTTACTGTCTCACACTCGTATGACAAGACGGTAGTTCTCCCCAGGGTAGTGGTGGTTCTCTCTCAACCTACTGGTGTCTTACTGTCTCACACTCGTATGACAGGACGGTAGTTCTCCCCAGGGTAGTGGTGGTTCTCTCTCAACCTACTGGTGTCTTACTGTCTCACACTCGTATGACAGGACGGTAGTTCTCCCCAGGGTAGTGGTGGTTCTCTCTCAACCTACTGGTGTCTTACTGTCTCACACTCGTATGACAAGACGGTAGTTCTCCCCAGCGTAGTGGTGGTTCTCTCTCAACCTACTGGTGTCTTACTGTCTCACACTCGTATGACAAGACGGTAGTTCTCCCCAGGGTAGTGGTGGTTCTCTCTCAACCTACTGGTGTCTTACTGTCTCACACTCGTATGACAAGACGGTAGTTCTCCCCAGGGTAGTGGTGGTTCTCTCTCAACCTACTGGTGTCTTACTGTCTCACACTCGTATGACAAGACGGTAGTTCTCCCCAGGGTAGTGGTGGTTCTCTCTCAACCTACTGGTGTCTTACTGTCTCACACTCGTATGACAAGACGGTAGTTCTCCCCAGCGTAGTGGTGGTTCTCTCTCAACCTACTGGTGTCTTACTGTCTCACACTCGTATGACAAGACGGTAGTTCTCCCCAGGGTAGTGGTGGTTCTCTCTCAACCTACTGGTGTCTTACTGTCTCACACTCGTATGACAAGACGGTAGTTCTCCCCAGGGTAGTGGTGGTTCTCTCTCAACCTACTGGTGTCTTACTGTCTCACACTCGTATGACAAGACGGTAGTTCTCCCCAGCGTAGTGGTGGTTCTCTCTCAACCTACTGGTGTCTTACTGTCTCACACTCGTATGACAAGACGGTAGTTCTCCCCAGGGTAGTGGTGGTTCTCTCTCAACCTACTGGTGTCTTACTGTCTCACACTCGTATGACAGGACGGTAGCACCTATCTGACAGTTGCTGTCTACCAACTTACTACCTGCTGTGTTTCACACACATGACAGGAGACCAGGCAATCACCACAAGAGCTTGAACTCCAGGACCTAGCTTGCGGGAGTAAGAAACCTCTCGAAAGCTATCAAAGGTATATCCAAGGAATAACAACCTACTATAACAAAGATTTTTCGCATTTTCACCCTTTTAAAGAGAGAAATTATTACAATCGAGAAGCGCTAAACCCGTAGGGGTCATACAGAACCTGGAGAATGGGAAATAATTAAAAAATGATCAATCTCCAGGTAGATGGAACAGCTCAGGAAATTTGCACATCAACAGTCTTATCACGATAACATTTCTCACAAGAAGAGTTACAATTTAGGCCCCAATTCACTGGGCCAAGAAGTCTTATCCAGCATCAAGACATCTCAGCTCCCCCCCCCCCATTAAGACTGCAGTACATGATGCACTTATAAGCTGATGTTTGTACTGGTTATATGTAGAGAAATTATTATCGTTCTGTTGTTCTCATTTCTCCCTCTGCTCTCCTTCCATCCCTCCTCTCTCTCTCTCTCTCTCTCTCTCTCCTTCATTCTTAGTCTCCACACCTGCCTGCCACCCTCACAGTCTCCTCAGCGGGGCTTTACCTCAGCGCCTCATAATTCACGTGTGGCCACAAAGTATTGACAGTAATGTGGGCACCTTGCACCTCCTCCTCACCCCAATTTTCAATAATAAGGCTCCTCCTAATTCCAGAAGACGGCCCCTCCAGCGCAGAGCACTGCGCTGGAATTCGTTTTCGCGAGACGAAATTCTTCCTCGCGAGCGCGATTTTTTTTTTTTTTTTTTTTTTTTTTGCATGTGGAACTTTTTTTTCGTAAGCGTGAATTTTTTTCGTGAGCGGGAGATCCTTGTTACTAATCGAGGACGAGACCACTAGTCAGAGGTAATATAAACACACACAAAAACAGGACAAGTGTCTATCGACAGGTGCCATTGACAACTGGCAACCAGTAGTAGTAGTAGTACTACTACTACTACTACTACCACTACTACTACTACTACTACCACTACTACTACCACCACCACCACCACACGCTAGGAGCTATGAATCGACCCCTGCAACCCCAAATAAAAGAGTAAACGCGCACACACACAGTGTTTGCTGTGAGATACATCACAATGATGGTGAGAATGTAATTCTAGGGTATTATGTTGCAGTGATTAGAGAAGTTGGGTTGTAATTGACGTAATGGGCGAGGCACGGCTTGCTCACTTATTACTGAACAATTTAACATGTCAAAGGGATACAACCCTTTCATAGCACATTCTGTTTAACTATGAACATTCAATCGTTTTATAATACATTCTGTTTAATAGTGAAGATCCGATCGTTTCTGATACATTCTGATTAAAGTGAAGATCCGATCTTTTTATAATACATTACATATAAAAAGATCTGGAAGGTTCCAACGTTCATCACAGGAAGGTTCCAACATTCATCACTGGAAGGTTCCAATGTTCATCACTGGAAGGTTCCAACGTTCATCACTGGAAGGTTCCAATGTTCATCACTGGAAGGTTCCAACGTTCATCACAGGAAGATTCCAATGTTCATCACTGGAAGGTTCCAATGTTCATCACTGGAAGGTTCCAACGTTCATCACTGGAAGGTTCCAATGTTCATCACTGGAAGGTTCCAACGTTCATCACTGGAAGGTTCCAACGTTCATCACTGGAAGGTTCCAACGTTCATCACTGGAAGGTTCCAACGTTCATCACTGAAAGGCTCCAATGTTCATCACTGGAAGGTTCCAATGTTCATCACTGGAAGGTTCCAACGTTCATCATTGGAAGGTTCCAACGTTCATCACTGGAAGGTTCCAATGTTCATCACTGGAAGGTTCCAACGTTCATCACTGGAAGATTCCAATGTTCATCACTGGAAGGTTCCAACGTTCATCACTGGAAGGTTCCAATGTTCATCACTGGAAGGTTCCAACGTTCATCACAGGAAGATTCCAATGTTCATCACTGGAAGGTTCCAACGTTCATCACAGGAAGATTCCAATGTTCATCACTGGAAGGTTCCAATGTTCATCACTGGAAGGTTCCAACGTTCATCATGGGAAGGTTCCAACGTTCATCACTGGAAGGTTCCAACGTTCATCACTGGAAGGTTCCAATGTTCATCACTGGAAGGTTCCAACGTTCATCACTGGAAGATTCCAATGTTCATCACTGGAAGGTTCCAACGTTCATCACTGGAAGGTTCCAACGTTCATCATTGGAAGGTTCCAATGTTCATCACTGGAAGGTTCCAATGTTCATCACTGGAAGGTTCCAACGTTCATCACTGGAAGATTCCAATGTTCATCACTGGAAGGTTCCAACGTTCATCACTGGAAGGTTCCAATGTTCATCACTGGAAGGTTCCAACGTTCATCACAGGAAGATTCCAATGTTCATCACTGGAAGGTTCCAACGTTCATCACAGGAAGATTCCAATGTTCATCACTGGAAGGTTCCAATGTTCATCACTGGAAGGTTCCAACGTTCATCACTGGAAGGTTCCAATGTTCATCACTGGAAGGTTCCAACGTTCATCACAGGAAGATTCCAATGTTCATCACTGGAAGGTTCCAATGTTCATCACTGGAAGGTTCCAACGTTCATCATGGGAAGGTTCCAACGTTCATCACTGGAAGGTTCCAACGTTCATCACTGGAAGGTTCCAACGTTCATCACTGGAAGGTTCCAATGTTCATCACTGGAAGGTTCCAACGTTCATCACTGGAAGGTTCCAATGTTCATCACTGGAAGGTTCCAACGTTCATCACTGGAAGGTTCCAATGTTCATCACTGGAAGGTTCCAACGTTCATCACTGGAAGATTCCAATGTTCATCACTGTAAGGTTCCAACGTTCATCACTGGAAGGTTCCAATGTTCATCACTGAAAGGTTCCAACGTTCATCACAGGAAGATTCCAATGTTCATCACTGGAAGGTTCCAACGTTCATCACAGGAAGATTCCAATGTTCATCACTGGAAGGTTCCAATGTTCATCACTGGAAGGTTCCAACGTTCATCACTGGAAGGTTCCAATGTTCATCACTGGAAGGTTCCAACGTTCATCACAGGAAGATTCCAATGTTCATCACTGGAAGGTTCCAATGTTCATCACTGGAAGGTTCCAACGTTCATCATGGGAAGGTTCCAACGTTCATCACTGGAAGGTTCCAACGTTCATCACTGGAAGGTTCCAATGTTCATCACTGGAAGGTTCCAATGTTCATCACTGGAAGGTTCCAACGTTCATCATGGGAAGGTTCCAACGTTCATCACTGGAAGGTTCCAACGTTCATCACTGGAAGATTCCAATGTTCATCACTGGAAGGTTCCAATGTTCATCACTGGAAGGTTCCAACGTTCATCATGGGAAGGTTCCAACGTTCATCACTGGAAGGTTCCAACGTTCATCACTGGAAGGTTCCAATGTTCATCACTGGAAGGTTCCAACGTTCATCACTGGAAGATTCCAATGTTCATCACTGGAAGGTTCCAACGTTCATCACTGGAAGGTTCCAATGTTCATCACTGGAAGGTTCCAACGTTCATCATTGGAATTTTCCAACGTTCATCACTGGAAGGTTCCAATGTTCATCACTGGAAGGTTCCAACGTTCATCACTGGAAGATTCCAATGTTCATCACTGGAAGGTTCCAACGTTCATCACTGAAAGGTTCCAACGTTCATCACAGGAAGATTCCAATGTTCATCACTGGAAGGTTCCAACGTTCATCACTGGAAGGTTCCAATGTTCATCACTGGAAGGTTCCAACGTTCATCACTGGAAGGTTCCAATGTTCATCACTGGAAGGTTCCAACGTTCATCACTGGAAGGTTCCAACGTTCATCACAGGAAGATTCCAATGTTCATCACTGGAAGGTTCCAATGTTCATCACTGGAAGGTTCCAACGTTCATCATGGGAAGGTTCCAACGTTCATCACTGGAAGGTTCCAACGTTCATCACTGGAAGGTTCCAATGTTCATCACTGGAAGGTTCCAACGTTCATCACTGGAAGATTCCAATGTTCATCACTGGAAGGTTCCAACGTTCATCACTGGAAGGTTCCAATGTTCATCACTGGAAGGTTCCAACGTTCATCATTGGAATTTTCCAACGTTCATCACTGGAAGGTTCCAATGTTCATCACTGGAAGGTTCCAACGTTCATCACTGGAAGATTCCAATGTTCATCACTGGAAGGTTCCAACGTTCATCACTGGAAGGTTCCAATGTTCATCACTGGAAGGTTCCAACGTTCATCACAGGAAGATTCCAATGTTCATCACTGGAAGGTTCCAACGTTCATCACAGGAAGATTCCAATGTTCATCACTGGAAGGTTCCAATGTTCATCACTGGAAGGTTCCAACGTTCATCATGGGAAGATTCCAATGTTCATCACTGGAAGGTTCCAACGTTCATCACAGGAAGATTCCAATGTTCATCACTGGAAGGTTCCAATGTTCATCACTGGAAGGTTCCAACGTTCATCACTGGAAGGTTCCAACGTTCATCACTGGAAGGTTCCAATGTTCATCACTGGAAGGTTCCAACGTTCATCACTGGAAGGTTCCAATGTTCATCACTGGAAGGTTCCAACGTTCATCACTGGAAGGTTCCAATGTTCATCACTGGAAGGTTCCAACGTTCATCACTGGAAGGTTCCAATGTTCATCACTGGAAGGTTCCAACGTTCATCACTGGAAGGTTCCAATGTTCATCACTGGAAGGTTCCAACGTTCATCACTGGAAGATTCCAATGTTCATCACTGGAAGGTTCCAACGTTCATCACTGGAAGGTTCCAATGTTCATCACTGGAAGGTTCCAACGTTCATCACAGGAAGATTCCAATGTTCATCACTGGAAGGTTCCAACGTTCATCACATGAAGATTCCAATGTTCATCACTGGAAGGTTCCAATGTTCATCACTGGAAGGTTCCAACGTTCATCACTGGAAGGTTCCAATGTTCATCACTGGAAGGTTCCAAAGTTCATCACAGGAAGATTCCAATGTTCATCACTGGAAGGTTCCAATGTTCATCACTGGAAGGTTCCAACGTTCATCATGGGAAGGTTCCAACGTTCATCACTGGAAGGTTCCAACGTTCATCACTGGAAGGTTCCAATGTTCATCACTGGAAGGTTCCAACGTTCATCACTGGAAGATTCCAATGTTCATCACTGGAAGGTTCCAACGTTCATCACTGGAAGGTTCCAATGTTCATCACTGGAAGGTTCCAACGTTCATCACTGGAAGGTTCCAACGTTCATCACTGGAAGGTTCCAATGTTCATCACTGGAAGGTTCCAACGTTCATCACTGGAAGATTCCAATGTTCATCACTGGAAGGTTCCAACGTTCATCACTGGAAGGTTCCAATGTTCATCACTGGAAGGTTCCAACGTTCATCACAGGAAGATTCCAATGTTCATCACTGGAAGGTTCCAACGTTCATCACAGGAAGATTCCAACGTTCATCACGGGAAGGTTCCAACGTTCATCACTGGAAGGTTCCAACGTTCATCACGGGAAGGTTCCAACGTTCATCACTGGAAGGTTCCAACATTCATCACTGGAAGGTTCCAACGTTCATCACGGGAAGGTTCCAACATTCATCACTGGAAGGTTCCAACGTTCATCACTGGAAGGTTCCAACGTTCATCACTGGAAGGTTCCAACATTCATCACTGGAAGGTTCCAACGTTCATCACGGGAAGGTTCCAACGTTCATCACTGGAAGGTTCCAACGTTCATCACGGGAAGGTTCCAACGTTCATCACGGGAAGGTTCCAACGTTCATCACGGGAAGGTTCCAACGTTCATCACGGGAAGGTTCCAACGTTCATCACGGGAAGGTTCCAACGTTCATCACTGGAAGGTTCCAACGTTCATCACGGGAAGGTTCCAACGTTCATCACGGGAAGGTTCCAACGTTCATCACGGGAAGGTTCCAACGTTCATCACTGGAAGGTTCCAACGTTCATCACTGGAAGGTTCCAACATTCATCACTGGAAGGTTCCAACGTTCATCACTGGAAGGTTCCAACGTTCATCACTGGAAGGTTCCAACGTTCATCACGGGAAGGTTCCAACATTCATCACTGGAAGGTTCCAACGTTCATCACTGGAAGGTTCCAACGTTCATCACTGGAAGGTTCCAACATTCATCACTGGAAGGTTCCAACGTTCATCACGGGAAGGTTCCAACGTTCATCACTGGAAGGTTCCAACGTTCATCACGGGAAGGTTCCAACGTTCATCACGGGAAGGTTCCAACGATCATCACGGGAAGAATGGTACAAACGTTTCTAAACATCTTGCGTGTTGGAAGGTTACGTTTAAACGTTTAGTAATTTGTTAGTGGAATATGGGCATATGTCTAATAATGCATTTTTCAAGAAAAAAAAAACAAGCTGGAAGAAGATGAAGCAGCAGCATTACCAGCAGCAGCACTACCAGGAGCAGCACTACCAGCAGCAGCATCAAAACCAGCAGTACCAGCAGCAGCAGAAGCAGCAGAAGTAGCACTACTACCAGCAGTACAGCACCAGCACTACCAGCAGTACCATCAGCAACAGCAGCAGCAACAACAGCACCAGAAGCAGCTTCAGCTACAGCAGCAGCACCACCACCACCACCAGCACTACCAGCAGCAGCAACAGTAGTAGTCGTAGTACACTTCTTTCACAGGTAGAGATGAATTAAAACAGTCTTCATAAACCCTACATGATACCAGAGAAGACTGACAATATACAGAAAATATTAAGCCATAAAAACAGCTGATCTATCAAAACATTAAGTCCGTGACGTCACAATGCTATCATCACCCACAAATTATACAGCGAGAGCATACTATAATCTCTGGTATTAAGAGTGAAGCCTCTTATAGAAGAAAGTTATGACGCCAGGGAAGGAAAGCCAGGAAAATAGCAAGGGATAATAGCACTGTGGATAACAGGGAGAACAGTGGGAGGGTGAGAGATGGATAATTATGATAAAGGGAGACCTTGGCAGAAGATAAAGGACGAGGATGTAGTAGTGGGGAAGGTGGGGTGATAATGTGGGAGAACTAAGTGCCGAGTACTTAGTAATGCCGAGTACTGAGTAGTACTGAGTACAGAATAGTGTTGAAAGCGTACTGGATAAAGTTGAATGCGTACTGGATACTGATGAGAGCGTTCTCGATAGTGCTGAGAGTATACCGCACAATGTTGAGAGTCTACCTCATCACTTCGGTTGTATATAAGCCCAAAGATGCAAATTCACAACAGTTCAAGGAACAGTTACTGAAACTGATTAGTCTGAAAAAATCTTCCAATCCCAGTCCAAAATATCTTACTTTTTCGTGATTTCAATTTAAGACATTCAAAAATGGAAGAAAGACGCAAATAATGTTATAGCAGTGATAATCCTTGGAGGCAGCTCAGATGAAAAGTCACACGTGACCCTCTAAATCTCTGCAATAAATTCACCCTACGCCAACAAATTGAGGAGCCAACAACGTTGGACCTTATTTTCACGAATAATGATGACCTGGTACGAAATATAACAGAATAAAAGACAGTTTAAGTCACAACATAATCAAGGTCCAGACTTGAATGTATTGTGTGTGGTCCCGACCAGCAAAATGTATACAGTTACGAGGGTGTCTTCAACAAATTCAACTTCACCAACAAGATCATCATCTGGGATCAAATGAATCATGTCCTTAATGAAACATGCTGAGAAGGTATCTTAAACATGGGTCCAAACCACTGTATTGAAAGGATCAACACTGGCAGCTGAAGTGTGCTCAAGGCATATTCCCCTAAGAAAAAGAAAAGAAGATTTAAACTGGACACGCTCCCTCTACTGGCGAAGGCTTCTCAAGGGCGATAAATTATCAGAAATGTGGAAGAAAAAACTGATTAGGGAAGTAGAAAATACTGAACATAAGTTAAATGATTAAGACGAGATCCAGAAGAAACAAAAGCAGCTAAAAACAATGAAATAAAAGAAATACAAAACATTTTTTCTATGCCAAAAACTAGGCAAAAACCACATCCAGTATCGGGCCATTGTTCAAACAAGATGGGACTTGCACGGACAACAACAAAGAAACGAGTGATATACTGAAGTCTCAGTATGACTCTGTGTTTAATAAGCCATTATTCAGACTAAAGATAAACAATCAAGATTAATTTTTCATGAACGAGTCTCAAACCCTTGTCAATGTATGCCAAATTTCTGACATAACCCTAACTCCACTGGACTGAAAAAAACAGTGACAACAAGACCATGCACTGACCCAGGCCCACACTCGTGGAACTCCGTATTCATCAAGAACTGCAAGATACACCTTGCATGTGCTTATGGAGAGGGAGCCTGAGCACGGGGGTCAACCCAAAATCGCCACAACAACAGATATACCCTCACTCCATAAAGGTGGCAACAAAATAACAGCAAAGAATTATAGACCGATAGTGTTAAAGTCTCACATTATAAAAATCTTTGAAAGAGTTCTGAGAAGCATGATTGCCAACCATTTGGATTCCCAACAATTGCACAACCATGGGCAACATGAGTTTAGAGCAGGTCTCTCCTACCTTTCGCAACTATTGAACCATTATGACATGGTTTTAGATGTACTGGAGGACAAACAGAATGCATATGTACTATTCACAGATTTTGCAAAAGCCTTCTATAAGTGTGATGATAGTGTTATCGCGCACAAAATGCATACTAAGGGAATAAATGGGAAAGTGGACAGATGGATCTTTAACGTTCTAACTAATAGAACACAAAAAGAGTAATGGTAAACAGAGTTAAATTGGATGCTGCCACAGTGAAAAACTCTGTTTCACAAGTACTCGCTCTCATCTTTTTGCTCATCCTCGTATTTGACAGACAGAAATATAAGCCGTGTCTTTCTTTGCAGACGATACTAGAATCGGCACTAAAGTCATCCACTGAGGACAGTGTAAATCTCCAAGCGGATATAAACTAAGTTTTCTGATGGGCTGCGGAAAACAATTTGATGTTCAGTGAGGGCGCTGACCCCCGGAATAACGTCTAGGTACTGTACCGATGACAGGGTACTGCAGCAGCAGCAGGGTACTGTATAGTGGTGAGAAGGTACTGTATAATGTTAAGAAAGGTACCGGATAGTGCTAACAGCGTACTGGCTAGTATTGAGATGATACTGGATTTTACCAAGTGAAACAAAGTTTGTTAATGATGCTCTGGCTGGTGCAAGTACGTATTCTTAGACATTTAATGTACATTTATAATGTCGAGGCTTGAGCAACAAGTAATTTTAAGTTTAATATATATATATATATATATATATATATATATATATATATATATATATATATATATATATATATAGTCAAGAAGATTGTTCCCGAACACTTGAGAGACGTGGTAGGAGCTCAAGACCCCAGGTTTACTGAAGCAGCGATTCGGTGGGACACACTTACAGATTCCTCCAGTAGACCAGGTCCTCCCAAAGAACACAAACAGTCCCACTGGGACAAACTGATCATGGAAAAAATCGCCAACACAATGCTCTCCAATGCCTCAGGAAAGGACAAAGCTCGTCTCCTGGCAGTGAAGGCACCACACTCAGGAGATTTCCTGTTAGTTGTTTCCAATTCCTCCTTGGGCACTCGACTAGACCCACAGGCCATTCGGATTGGTGTTGCTCTTCGCCTAGCCGCCCCCATCCTCACCGAACATAGGTGTATTTGCGGCAATGCGACAGCTGATCAATTCGGACTTCATGGTCTCGTGTGTCACACAGCAGAAGGGAAGTATGCCAGGCATGAGGAGGTCAATGACATCATAAAGAGAAGCCTCGCCACAGCCCGTTGCCCAGCTCAACGGGAACCCCAAGTGCAGAGGTCTGACGGAAGTCTAAAGCGTCCTGATGGAGCCACTATGCTACCTTGGAAGGATGGAAAGCAGATTGCCTGGGACTACACATGTGCCGCCACATTGGCAGACACCTACTTGCCATACTCCGTAGTTGAAGGGGGTGGAGCTGCCAGCCACAGGGAGACCCAGAAGATCCACAAATATGAAGACCTTCCCCCTTGCTATAACTTCATCCCAATAGGGTCGGAGACCCTTGGAAAATGGGGCAAGTGTGCTCTAAAGTTCCTAATAGAGCTGGGGAAAAAGCTCATCATAGAAACCAAGGACCACAGGGCGACCAGCTTCCTCTTTCAGAGACTCAGTGTTGCGATCCAGAGAGGAAATGCCTGCAGCATTCTGGACACGCGGCCCACCGCCGGGGAGCTGGACGAAGTATTTAAGATGTAGCTCTGAGTCACCTACGTTGTTTTACTTTCTATCGTATTTTTGTGAATGTTTTGTCAATGTATTTTGTCTTTAAATAAAATATACATAAAATATAGGGGGGTGGTAGGAGAAAATTCTCAAACAGCTTCAGGGAGAACCTTGAGTTTTCCCTGAAGCAAGTTTATTGTTTTCTCTGAGGATGAGGGTCCCTATAACAGTTCTAGAGGTGGTACCTCCCTATTTATATATATATATATATATATATATATATATATATATATATATATATATATATATATATATATATATATATATATATATATATATATATATAATATTGGCGTCTAAATAAAAATTACATTTTTCCTGTGTATAGGATAGGTTTCCTGACATAATAATTCCTAAATAAAAGAAACTCTAGCTCTGCTAGAGTTACTATTAATGAAATAATTGACGACAACTTCACTGTTCTGCTGTAGTCTCCCAGCTCAGGCTGACATCTCAACACCAAGCATGTAACCCATCCTGCTTGACGGAATACAGCTGTCTTTTGTTCCCTCTATGTAACAGCTATATATAGATTTGTGTGGCAGCTAATTGCTAATGTATAAATCTTCCTAGATAAAAAAAAAACTCTTTCCATCCACTCTCTGTTTCCCCAAAACAGCATGGAATATATTTCCTCCCTATTTTATGCTGGCAGCAGAGGAAGGGGAGAGAGCCTTTTGCTTTACAATCCTTGCTTCAGCCATTAAGATAAACAGTAGATAGGATTGGCTCCAGCAGCTTGGTCGATCAGGCCAACACTCAAGAGGTCTGGTGTGGGAGTGGGTCACTGGGACAGTGACCCCTGAAACCCACTACAGGTGACCTCACCAATTCCTCAGAAGACAGCCTTGGTGTGGACCCTAGTCTTCTGGTATCTGCCCTAGACCATGTACTCCCTCCTATCTCCTTACCTCCCTGTTGCATGCAAAGAGTATGTAGCCTTTATTCGGAGCATGTTAACACACTTAGGCTGCCTCACCAACCAGCGAACCAGGTCACTAAGGGTCTGACGATGGGGGCCCCATTGTCAGATCAGTACCTAGGTTCAGCCAATCATAATGTGGATCTGACAATTGTGAAGGTGACGTGGCTACCACTCACATTTTCACCCTTGTCATTTTCATTCTACCGCTGGTTGAAGCACGGTGGTCTGCTCTCTCTTGGCTGTTGCTCTGCCTTGATTACCGTGGCGTGCACTAATACCTATTGCTGTACATAGTGTATATCTGTTTATACTTGGTGAAGGATAATATAATTCAAAGTTTTCTGCTGTGTTTATTTTGCTCCCTATACACCCAGGATAACAGGCCTTGAGTACCTGGGCTGTAATACTCCCTTAGTCCCTCATTCCCTTTCTTCTCTCCCTCCCTATATTCCTGCCTTTCTCCTTCCCTCACTTCCCCTTCCTATATTCCGTCCTCCCTCTCTCTCTCTTTCCCTACCCTCCTACCCCAATCCTTCTTTCCCTTTCCCTTCCTATATTCCTAACTCTTCCCTACCCTCCAACCTCTCTTACCTCACTTCCCTTCCCTATATTCCTTTTCTCCTTCCCTCAATTCCCCTCCCTACATTCCTTCCTTCCCCTCTCATCTCTGCTACTCCCTCCCCTGACCTCTCGCCAGTTAACCTTCACCTCAGAAAATCAGAGGAAGATGCAAATTTCTAAATTTTTGTCCAATGAGAGGCAGTGGGGAGGAGAGCTTCCGCCTGTCACAACTGACCTCATTAATCACTGAGAACCAAGCAGTTACACCGCCACTATAGGAGGGGAAAGCACCTGATGAACGCCCCTTTCCGTAGCTTGAATGCTAGCGCACTCAACTCACACACAGAGGTTCCTGGTTAGATTCCCGGTACGGGTGGAAACATTAGGGCATTTTTCCTTAAGACACCTGCTGTCCCCTTTTCACCCATCAGTAAAATGTGTACCTGGGTGTTAGTTGACTGGTGTGCGTTGCATCCTGGTGACAAAATTGACCTAATTTGCCCAAAATACTCGGCATAACAAGGGGCTTTCTATATAGCAGTATGTCACTGATGTCAGCTAGGCATGTGTACCTTGTACATGTTGTGGTAGAAATCAAGATTATCATCATCACGGTGGAGGTAAGGAGGAAGAGAGGGGGGGTTATACCTTTGAAGAGTTTCGAGAGTTAATCTACACTCTGAGTCCAGCCATGGGCCAGGCTCGTTTGGTGCTTGCCTGGTCAACCAGGCTGTTGCTGCTGGAGGCCCGCTGCCCCACATGTCCATTACAGCCTGACTGATTTGGCACCTGGTGAAGATACTTGTCCAGTGTCCTCTTGAAGGCTTCTACACTTGTTCCAGACGTGCTTCTGATATCTTCTGGTAAGATGTTGAATAGTCTGGGACCCCTGATGTTGATACAGTGTTCCCTTATTGTCCCCACAGGGTTTATTTTACACTTCCTCCCATATCTCTCACCCAAGTATGTTGTTATGGCAGTGTGCAGATTTGGGACTAGGCCCTCGAGTATTTTCTAGGTATATATTATCATGTATCTCTCTCTCTCCTCCGTTCTAACGAGTACATGTTCAAGACTTGGAGGCGTTCCCAGTAGTTTAGGTGCTTTGCAGGCTCAATGTGAGCCGTAAACGATCTCTGTATTTTCTCCAGCTCCCTTATTTCTCCTGCTTTGAACAGGGCCGTCAGCACTGATCAATATTCTAAGTGAGGGAGCACTAGCGATTTGAAGAATGTCACCATCGGCATCATTTCCCTTGTTTTGAAAGTTCTCAATACCCACCCCGTCATCTTCCTGGCTGTCGTGATCTTTGTCTTGTTATGGTCTTTAAAAGAAAGGTTGGCTGACATAATTATCCTCAGGTATTTTACTGTTCTTTACGTTCTATTTGGTGACCCTCTCGAGTTTTGTATATAGTGTTCCTTTTGAGTTCTTCATTCTTTCCATACCTAAGCAGCTGGAACTTATCACCACTGAACGTAATGTTGTTCTCCACTGCCCACTGGAAAAACCCTGTTTATGTCTTCCTGTACTTTTCCAGCGTGCCGGGTGTTTTTTTGTTTATGTCTGCTATGAGGAAGAGAAACAGCAGAGGTGCCAGGACAGTGCCTTCAGGCACCGAGCTTTTGACCTCGCTGATGGTGGATCTTGCCCTGTTCACTACTACTTTTTGTGTTTTGTGTGTTTGGAACTCGAAAATCCTGCTGCCTACATTCCCCGTAATGCCCATTGCTTTCATATTGTGTGCTATCACTCCATGATCGCATCTGTCAAACGCCTTTGCAAAATCTGTGTAAATCACATCTGCGTTTTGGTCGTCTTCCAGTGCCTCCGTAATTCCGTCATAATGGTTCAGCAGCTGTGACAGACATGATCGTCCTGCTCTAAAACCATGCTGGTTCGGGCTATGTTGGTTGTGCTGATCCATGAAATATGTAATCTGCCGTCTCATCACTCTTTCGAAGATTTTTATGATGTGAGAAGTTAGGGCTACTGGTCTGTAATTTTTAGCTAGTGCTCTACTACCTCCCTTATGCAGAGGAGCTATGTCTGCACTCTTTAAGGCCTCCGGTATTTCACCTAGATCTAAGCTCTTCGAAGAATACTGAGGGCTCGTGCTAGTGGTACTTTGCACTTCTTTATAAACAGAACATTCCATGAATCTGGTCCAGGTGCTGAGCGAGTGGACATGTTTTCCATTTCTTTTTCGAAAACTATGGGATTTGTACTAATGTCAGTTAGTTGGTCTGCGCGGCCTTCTGGAGTGAAAAATATTTCTGCATTTTCTACCTTGCTGTCATTTAGCGGGTTGCTGAACACCGACTCATACTGTTCTTTTAGGATTTCACTCATTTCCTGTTCATCGTCAGTATACGAGTCTCTTCTCAGTAGTGGTCCTATTCTACAGGTAGTTAGGGAGGGGGAGGGGATTAGGGAGGGGGTTTGGGAGTGGGAAGGGAAGAGGAGGTAGGGAGGGAAGGCGCAAAGAAGAGAGACTTGTAGGTTACCTGTAGTCGCTTCTGCAAGTCACTACTCTCGTGGGTGGTGGCTTGTAGTAGCCAGTTTATTGCGCAGCCCATAAACATCCTGTGGATGGTAGTGGCTTTTAACTGTGTACCCCACATCCATCCTGTGGACAGTAGTGGCTTGTTTACTGTGTACCCCACATGCAACCTGTGGACGGTAGTGGCTAGTTTACTGTGTACCCCACATGCAACCTGTGGACGGTAGTGGCTAGTTTACTGTGTACCCCACATCCAACCTGTGGACGGTAGTGGCTAGTTTACTGTGTACCTCACATCCAACCTGTGGACGATAGTGGCTAGTTTACTGTGTACCTCACATCCATCCTGTGGACGGTAGTGGCTAGTTTACTGTGTACCCCACATCCAACCTGTGGACGGTAGTTGGTACCAGAAGGTTGACAAAAGCACATCTGGAATATCTACAATTGTCTTATCTGTTGCAAGCAAATTTAGGATATTTGATTAATATGTCTGGTATCTTATTTTCATTTATAAAATATCATGACATATCAAACAGGTTATTATACTGTTTATATTCCTCATTAAGTGGACAGTGAAGCACAAAATGTTCAAAAGGAAAACGGGAAAGGGATGGAGGGAGGGAAAGAAAGTGGTTTCGTAAACAATAACCAGAACGGGATTAAACATAAATTTTGTCTTACCAACCTGTTGGAATTCTGTGGCAAAGTAGCATTTGTGAGAAAAAAAGAGAGAAAGGAGAGAGAGCGCGTTAGAGAGAGGAGAGAGAAAAAGAGAGAGAGAGAGAGAGAGAGAGAGAATCGGTGGACTGCATTTTCTTAGACCGCAAGATTTGATACTGTACCCCACAAGAAACAAGATGCAGGCAGAAATAACAGAGAATATACTTCGGTGCATCAGAGAATGTCTCAGGGAAAGGAAGTAAAGATTATCAGGGAAAAATTGTCAGAATGGGAAGGTGTAACAAGCGGGGTGCCGCAAGGATCGATATTAAGATCAGCACTGTTTCTGGTTTAAGTGAACGACATACCGGATGGGAGTCTGATATATCCCTGTTTGCTGATGATGCAAAACTAGGAGAATAAAACGGATGAGAACAAGGAAAGGTTGTAAATGTATCTGGACAAACTGCATGATTGGTTAAATGCTTGAATTCAATCTTAGCAAATACATGATTATGGAGATTAGAGAAGGGACAAGACCGGACACAGTACAGACTCGGGGGATAAAGACTTCAAACCTGACTCAAAAGTGAGTGTAATACCTAGTAAATCGCCAGAGGGTCACATCAGCCGAATAACTTCTACAGCCAATACTCGTCTGCCAAATTTAAGAGCAGTTTTAAGGAATTTCGACAAAGAGTCATTCCGTGCCCTTCAGAGAACATAAATCACACCCATCTTAGAGTATGAAGCACCAGCATGGAACCCATACCTGAAAAAGCATATTAAGAAACTGGATAAAGTACAGAAGTATGAAAAGAGGATTGTTCCAGAGATAAATGATGTGACCTACGAGGAGAGGCTAATGAAACTGAATGTAAAGACACTGGAGGACAGGAGAACCAGGAAGACATAGTAAAGTACAAATTACTCAAGAGGCATTGACAGGGTTGGCAGTAGGGAGGAACAGGGTGTTCGAGAGGCAAGAAACAGGCACTCGAAGGCATAGCTGGAAGTTAAGGACAAGTAAACGACAGGGATGTCAGGCAGTATTTCTTCGGTCTCACGGTGATCGGGAAGTGGAATGACCTCGATGAAGTGGTGGAGGCTGATTCCATAATTTTGAGTAGGTACGACAGGGCCCACGTGGGTAGGAGGGAGTGAATCTGGCAAGCGGCAAACTGAGAGGCGGCGCCAGGAGCTAAGATTCGACCCCTGCAACCATGTATAAGAGTATATATTAGTTAATAGACACACACACACACACACACACATACACAGGAGCTGTGACTGGACTCCTGCAACCACAAATAGGTGAGTACACACATCCATGACGCTGTTGCGTGAGTTAAGTACTCCAGGGTCCTGCGGCCCGCTCTCACACCACGACTCATAATCGGGAAAAAAGCACTGCAGGCATAAGAACCATTAGAAACACAGGAAAATAAAAGAACATAAGAATGGAGGAACACTGCAGAAGGCCTACTGGCCATTACAAGGCAGGTCCTTATCAAAAGCAGTACTCTATCAAAAGCCTTACCAAAATCTAAGTAAACAATATCAAATTCATTATCGTGATCAAAAGATAAAGTACATATTGAATCTAAGTATTATTTTATAAGATTTACCTGTCATCTAGCATGTTCATGTGTCTAGAAGAAATGGATCAACCTTGCCAGAGTGCAAAACATTTAACCGGCTTCCGTTTCACGCTCATATGAATGAATGGTAATACCTGCCGGGATGGTTGCTGTTAACCAACCCATTACATAATGATTCAAACAAAAAAGTACAATTTTTTTTCATCACCTCCAGAACGATAGCCGAGGTATCTAGCTTCTGATAATTCTGTGTCAATGACTAGTGTTGAGAGGTGGTGTACCTACTTCCTCTCTCTCCCTCTCCTCCTCCTCCTCCCTCTCCCTCTCCTAGATTAATAACTGCACAAGGCTGCTGAATTACCCAAGTGTTGGAGGATCCTCTGACACACTATGACGCCCCAGCTGATGCATATTGTCACTTTATCCAACCATCCCCAATATGTGAGTAACACAAATGATACGTATGAAACAACAACCATAAACATGGCGGGAGAAAGTTGCCCAGAACTGTAACAACCATTCCAATGCTTTATTTTTATGAAGCTGTTTGGCTACTATATACGTGTTGGAGGAAGTAAATAAGTGATGAGGAAGGTGCTTAGTTGAGGGAGTAGCTAAGTGCTCAGTTGAGGGAGTAGCTAAGTGCTTAGTTGAGGGAGTAGCTAAGTGCTTAGTTGAGGGAGTAGCTAAGTGCTTAGATGAAGGAACAAGTTTATATATGCTTGAATGAATAAGTGCTTAGTTGAGGGGAAAATAGGCATTTAATATTATAACAAATAAAATAATGAAGTAGACAGGATCAATTCTTAGCAAAGTTTAAAGTTCAGGTAACTCAAAACACTGTCTTGGCCCGCTTAATATTTTTTATCCTCCTCGTATCAGAAAGATAAAAACAACACAGCCACAGCTTCGTATCATCCCTTGCGGAGGATACAATAAAAACCAAGAAAGTCGTCATGGTATTACAGAGAGAAATATTACAAGCAGATATTTACAAAGTGTTCCAGTGAGCAAAAAAAATAAATAACATGATGTTTAATGCTGACAAATTCAGAGTACTCACAGAGACTACAGAACTCAAAACAAGCACAGGATACTAAACACATCAGAAGTGTCTCACAGAAAGAAACATGTAAAAGACTTGAAAACAATAATAATAATAATGTTACACGACTTATTATTACACTTGTTTTTTTAAGAATACAATGAGGCAAATGGAACAAAAGCCAGAAAAAATGTCAGGATGCATAATGATAACTTTCAAAACAAGAGAAATAACGCCACTGTTAGTACTGTTCTGGCGTCTATAATATTGTTCTGAGCTCACAGCTTCGTTCAAGGCAGGAGAGATATCCGAGCTGGAAAATGTGCAGAGATCATTTACTACCCACACAGAGTCAACAAAACATTTAAACTACCGAGACAGCCTCAAAATACGTAGAATGTACTCTCTGATAACATATACCTGGAAAATATTAGAGAGACAGGTCCTTAACTCACAGACTATCATAACTTACTAGAATGAAAGATATGGGAGAAAGTGTAAAATAAACCCAGTGAAAAGCAGAGGCACCGTGAAGAAAACAAGGGAACACTGTATCAACATGCATGAGTCAAGACTGTTTCAACCTGCTACCAGAAGATATCAAAACTGCTGCTGAAACAAGTGTAGAAGTCTTCAAGAGGAAAATAAGCAGTACCTCCGCCAAGTGCCAGATCAACCAGGCTCTGAGGGATGCGTGTGTCAGCAGGTCACCAACAGCAACAGCCTGGTTGAACAGGCATTTAATAAGGAAGCCTAACCCCTCAGGCTCTGCAGTACCCTCGATGCCAGTCACAGGTATAACGAGTAAGTGTTTGAGCGAGTACTTGGGCGAGTGAGTGCTCGGGCGAGTGGACGATTTTTTGAGCGAGTGCTTGAGTGAATAAGTCCTTGACTGAGTAAGAGAATGCGTGCTTGGATGAGTAAGCAAGTGCTGAGATGAGTGTGTGTGTGTGTGTGTGTGTGTGTGTTCGGATGAATGAGTGATTGGTTGAGTGTGAGTGTGCTTGGGTGAGTGAAAGAGGAAGCGAGGGTCGGTTCTGGAGGATGAACACAGTTTTTACGGTGAGGGAAGATGAAAATTTGGTGTGGAATAGCTGTTGATTATTTGAATGAACGAGGGTGGAGATAGAAGCGCGCGCGCGCGAGCACGCGCGCACACACACACACACACACACACACACGCACGCACACACACACACACACACACACACACACACACACACACACACGCACGCACGCACACACACACACACACACACACACACACACACACGCACGCACACACACACACACACGCACACACACACACACACACACACACACACGCACACACACACACACACACACACACACACACGAGACGACCCCTCCAGAGATTTTGCCAGTGTGGAAGGAACAGCTTGTGCTGGAGAGCACATACAGGAAGGAGTGGAGAAGAACGGGGGAACATTGAGGCAGGCAAGAATAGAACAGGAAGAAAAGTAAAATAAAGGGGAGGAGGTTAAGGAGGAATGAGAAAGGAGGGAGGAGGAAGAGAGGAGGAGGAAGAGAGGAGTAGGAAGAGAGGAGGAAGAAGGGAGGAGAAAGATGGAAAAGAAAGGGAGGAGGAAGAGAGGAGGAAGAAGGGAGGAGAAAGATGGAAAAGGGAGGGAGGAGGAGGGTAGGGAGAACAGAAAGTTCCCTACTTTTGACTAACTCCCTTACAACTATGTGTATTTCAATGTGTATAAATAAATACACTGATGTGTGTAAATAAGTAAACTGATGTGACAGAAATGAAACTGAAAAATAATACTGTACAAGTATATATCAAATTCCTCATTCATGAATGATACAAAATATATAATAAATTATCTACTATCACGAGTAGGTAAAGGGATGTTTGTTGTGTTGTATAAGGTAAATAATAACCATTGTTTATTTTGCTGACTGAGAGTCATTATGAGAGGACTCCTTGAGTCGCGATTATCAGCTGGTTAAGGTTAATACCCTTGGACATTATTTCCTTAGAGGGAGACATTCTTAGTGTAGCAAAAACTGAATGTCTGGCCAGGTTACTGTAGTCTTACACCTCACAAACAAACATGACGTAGCTTCATGTAATATGACTTGATGTGGCCTGACGATACGATACGTGACGTGGGCTGACGTAACGTGGCTTAATCTTACAGTAATTACCATGCATGGATTGAAATACATTTTTGCTCTTGTTTCAGTGTCACCGCAGTGGTTGGAGTAGTTCCCAGAAGTAGGCACAGCATGAAGCAAAGAAAGAGAAAGAGGAAAAGGAAAGCGAAGCGGACGTCGAGTATAATGAAGTGGGGAGAAGGAAGAGGAGGATAATCAGAGAAGAGAGGAGTGAAGGAGAGAAGAAGCAGATAAACGGGGTTGTGGAGCGAGAAGTTGTGTCAGCCAAGACTTGGATAATAAAAATGGGAGAGAGGCCAAATTGGAATTACCCCGGGGATAAAAACTCTTTCCTCCAGACCAGGTGAAGAGGATGAGCACCAGGAAAGAAGAAAAAAAAAAGTGGAGAGGAAGCAAAAGCACGAAAAGCGATTATGGTAATGAGGAAAGATATAAAGGTGGAGGTGAAGGCTGGGGAGGAGAGAAGGAGGGAAGAGGGAAAGGGACAAAGAGAGGGGGAGGGATAGAGAAAGACCAAGGAGAGATGGAGACAAGGAGAGAAAATAACGAGAGGGTGGGAAGGAGAAAGGAAACAAGATGCAAAGGATGGACAATGGATAGAGAAAGGGAGAGGAAAACAGATGTATAGAGGTAAAAAAGAACACGAGGGAAAAAAAAAAGTAAAAGTATGTGGGGTAAAGCGAGCGTGCGCGTGCGCGTGCGCGTGTTCGTGAGTTCACCTACCTGTGTTTGCGGGGGTCGAGGCACTGCTCGTGACCCCGCTCATTTTACTCTTTAATAACTCCGACTAAAGAAATACATACTTTCTAACGTCCCTGTGACTCACCTGGATATCTGGCTTCCATCCGTGTTCCCTTGTACCTTGTCCTACTCTTTTCCAACAATCTGTTTTTCCCTGCTCAATCGATTCCTCTCAGGATTTTATACGTCGTGTTCATATCCCCCCCTTATTCGCCGCCTTGCTTCTAGGGTCGTCAAATTCATTTTTATGAGTTTTTCTGTGTATCGTGCTCCTTTGAGTTTCAGAATAGTTTTATTGGAAACCTGAGTCTTCTCTATCTGTTGCATGATCGTCACCAGTTGAAGGTTTCATGCTGGGCTCGCATACTTCATCGTGTAGTGTCGTAAATTATTTTTTCCTTTAGGTTCCTTAATGCTATTCCAAGATTTTCCCAGTTTTGCACATGCTGCTGACGCTATCTGGTTTAAGTGCTTTGCGGTTTTATTTTAATGCATTTGTTGTCCCAAGAGTTTTCTTTATTATGATCAGTTATTCTTCCCCTTAGACTGTACTCCATTTCTGATCTCACGTCTCCTTTCCGATCATCATTTTCTTGGATATACTTGGGATGCATTCTAAGAGCCATTTTTCTGACGGGATTTTTTAGCATATCCAGGTCTTCGTAGAGTACATTTCTGTCTTCTGAACTGCACTTTGTCAGAAAATACATACACATGATTCGAACCCATCGCTTACGTGTTTAATAAATAGTAGAGGCCTCAGTGTCTAGCTCTTCGGTACACCGCGTGTGACCCTCGCCCATTCCGCCTCTTCCTAACTGGCATTTCTGTGACCTGCCTATCAGGTAAAAGATTTACGAACGATAATGTCAGATGATCTGTTATTTAGAGAACACAATACGGCAAATGAAACAAGGGCAAGGAAAATGACAGGGTAAATTATGAGAACCTCCGAAACAAGAGAAGCAACATCAGTGATGGTACTTTTCATATCAACTGATCTGTCTGGAAAACTGTTCTGTGTTCACGGCGCCTTTCAAGGAAGGAGAGATAACAGAACTGAAAAATGTCCCGATGTCGTTTATTGCCCGCATAGAATTGATAAATCATCTGAAACTACTGGAACACCTCAAGGTACTTGGAATATTCTCTCTGGAAAATAGAGATACCTGGTGATACATAAATGGATGACACTAGAGCCTGATACAATACACACCGCCATAACTTACTGGAGTGTGAGACACTGCAATGTAGAATATTCCCAGTGAAAAGAAAGGGTGTCATAAGCACAATTAGACATTGTCAACATCCATGGTCCAAGACTAAACTTCCGATCAACAGTTTTCAAGAGGAAACTGGGCAATTATCTATAAGTGCCTGATCATCTTGACTGTGATGGATATGTAGGCCTGAGAGCTTCTAGCAAAAAGTCTGATTAACCAGCCGTTAACAGAGAAGCCTGGCCTCAGGCGAAAGCAGAACCACCTTGGAAACAGGTCACAGCTATGTACTCCTCGATCCATTTCACCATTTTCTCCTTTACTCTTGTCTGTATATCCAACTTCTGGATTAACCACTGGTGGGATACTCGATTAAATGGTTTTCCTCTTCCAAGAAAGATACAGTCCACCCAATATTGCTATTCTTGTTATATCTCTCTAAGTAGTAGAAATCCAAGAAATTTGTTAAGCATGATCTGCCGTCACGGAAACCTCCGCTCTCTAGTTGCTCCACTAACTTTCTCCTTGCAATCCCCTCTAGAGCTTCTAACAAAGAAGCCAGTGAAATTGGTTTTTAGTACATGCCATTGTCTTCCTCCTTAAACATGGGGACTACATGTGCCGTTTTTTTAAAAGATAGCTGGCAGCTGTCCGACCTTCCTACTATGACAGGTTAAAAGTGTGATATGGGACATCACAATATTCCTGCTACTTCCGTCAGTATCCATGGTGGTAATTTATCGGACCCAGTGCTTTTATGTCTAATTCATTTAACAGTTTCAATATATCTTTCTTTATAGTGTGAATGACTTCTAAATTGTGTTAATTTCCATGCTCTATGTTGTGCAATGGAAAATGACAGGAAAAAAGCTTTTATTCCCACAATGTAATTATATTATATAAAATAGAGCAGGAGCACACGGCCGGTGTTCTCACCCTGGAACTATTATAAAACAACCTGACCCATTGGTTATTGTGCGTGTGAAAAGTACCATGACATTATATTAGTGGAATAACATTATTTTTATTTTTATTATCACACTGGCTGATTCCCAACAAGGCAGGGAGGCCCGAAAAAGAAAAACTTTCACCATCATTCACTCCATCACTGTCTTGCCAGAAGGGTGCTTTACACTACAGTTTTTAAACTGTAACAAGGAGGGGTGTTAATGTTGCAGTTTAAAAACTGTAGTGTAAAGCACCCTTCTGGCAAGACAGTGATGGAGTGAATGATGGTGAAAGTTTTTCTTTTTCGGGCCACCCTGCCTTGGTGAGAATCGGCCAGTGTGATAATAAAAATAAAAATAATGTTATACCACTAATATACTGTCATGGTATTTTTCACACGCACAATAACCAATGGGTCAGGTATAAAACAATGTCGACAATTTGATGAATAATATACAGATGCATGCTCTTAGTATTAATTTATACAGTTACTGGCTGGCGTAATATCTTCAAAATAAAAAACCTCAGGTGTTGTGTGTCTTGTTATTTAGAGTAGTGTTGCAGCACAACGTAACTATCATAGAATAATGTAGCACTTGACAAGTTCCCACAACGTAACTATCATACACAACAGTGTAGCAGTACACTGCTAGTGTTCCCACAACGTAACTGTCATACACAACAGTGTAGCAGTACACTGCTAGTGTTCCCACTACGTAACTATCATACACAACAGTGTAGCAGTACACTGCTAGTGTTCCCACTACGTAACTATCATACACAACAGTGTAGCAGTACACTGCTAGTGTTCCCACTACGTAACTATCATACACAACAGTGTAGCAGTACACTGCTAGTGTTCCCACTACGTAACTATCATACACAACAGTGTAGCAGTACACTGCTTCTGTTCCCACTACGTAACTATCATTAACAACAGTGCAGCGGTACACTGCTAGTGTTCCCACTACGTAACTATCATTAACAACAGTGTAGCAGTACACTGCTAGTGTTCCCACTACGTAACTATCATTAACAACAGTGTAGCAGTACACTGCTAGTGTTCCCACTACGTAACTATCATACACAACAGTGTAGCAGTACACTGCTAGTGTTCCCACTACGTAACTATCATACACAACAGTGTAGCAGTACACTGCTAGTGTTCCCACTACGTAACTATCATACACAACAGTGTAGCAGTACACTGCTAGTGTTCCCACTACGTAACTATCATACACAACAGTGTAGCAGTACACTGCTAGTGTTCCCACTACGTAACTATCATTAACAACAGTGCAGCGGTACACTGCTAGTGTTCCCACTACGTAACTATCATACACAACAGTGTAGCAGTACACTGCTAGTGTTCCCACTACGTAACTATCATACACAACAGTGTAGCAGTACACTGCTAGTGTTCCCACTACGTAACTATCATACACAACAGTGTAGCAGTACACTGCTAGTGTTCCCACAACGTAACTATCATACACAACAGTGTAGCAGTAAACTGGTAGTGTTCTCACTACGTAACTATCATACACAACAGTGTAGCAGTACACTGCTAGTGTTCCCACTACGTAACTATCATACACAACAGTGTAGCAGTACACTGCTGGTGTTCCCACTACGTAACCATCATACACAACAGTGTAAGCGAATATTTCTTAATGTCAATCCATAAAAAATCTTCCAACACCACCTCCCTCTTACATTTCGTCAGTCATATCTTCCGTCCCTCTTCTTCCCTTGCACTCTTCCTGGGACACACAATATTCTCCCCATGTCTCTCTGCGCTGGTGCGCCGTCTGATGCTACAACACGCACACACGACCAATGCTCTTATAAGGCATCAATGTAAACACAAAAACGATATTTGACTTGTACACTTTATAGTGTCAAGACATCTGGAATTTACCTAGAAAGTGTTTCAGGGTCCTTCCCTAAGTTTCCACACAGTCTGCAAGGTTTGATGGAGACTGCTTACGTTACTCAGCCCTCAGCAATAATTTATTTTTATGTACTCACCTATTTGTGGTTTCAGGGGTCGAGTCATAGCTCCTGGTCCATGTGTGTGTGTGTACTCACCTAGTTATGGTTGCAGGGGTCGATTCACAACTCCTGGCCCCGCATCTTCCCTGGTCGCTACTAGGTCACTTTTCGTGCTCCATGAGCTTCATCATACCTCTCCTTAACGCTGTGTGTGTGTATGTGTGTGTGTGTGTGTGTGTGTGTGTGTGTGTGTATGGTGCCGAATAGGTAAAACTTGCGATTATGGCTTAAATAGCAACGCTCTTATTGCCGAGAGAGAGAGAGAGAGAGAGAGAGAGAGAGAGAGAGAGAGAGAGAGAGAGAGAGAGAGAGAGAGAGAGATGGTGAATGAAACAGCACAACAATAACGTAACATATCAACTAGTTAAGCAGTTCATAATGTACATTCTTAGTACAGTCAAGTCTCGTCAGGTATCCCCTTATGCAGACGCCCACGCCCGCACGCCCACCCACGCCACACCCTCTTAAACAACTTAACCAAGGGGGATGAAAATTCGAGCCCAAGAACACTCCGTCATATCCATATTTTCACACCCATCCATCGTTCACGCCCACACACATCAAATGCCCGCCCAAACCCACGCCCACACCTACACCCACACGAATCACAGATCCTTCAGTAATCACTGAGGTTGAGAGCCTCTCTTTCTTCACTCATCTATATTCCAAAATTTTTCGTTTCTCTTCAGCCTACTCTTCCCCCATTCCTCTTCCAATCTCTTCGTCCTCCCTCACTCCTCTCTTTCATTTTTCATCTCTATTCCCTCCCCCTTCCCATCCTCTACCCTCCTTTCGTTCTCATCTCCCATCCTTCCATATTTATCCTGTACGTATATCCCTGCTTCCTTCTTTCTGCCTCCCAGTCCACTCCACTTTTCTGCCAATAAGCAAAACAAAATACCATACTAGCTAAGAGACTACTATCTGGAGACTACAGTAATAGTAACAGGGACAGTCGTAATATCAGTAGCAGCAGTAATAGTAATAACAGCAAAGGTAGTAGTAATAGTAATAATAATTAAGGTAGTGCTAATAGTATTAACAGCAAAGGTAGTAGTATAGAAATAATAGTAATGAACGTAATAGCAGTAATAACCGGTAGTAGTAGTAGCAATAGTGGTGGTGGTCGTAGTAATAATAATAGCAGTGGTAATGGTGGTAGTAATAGTAGAATAGTAGTGATCCCAGAAGAGTACCAGGTGGTGGTCCCAGTTTGGGGAAGAAAACCCACAGTGAAGTGCAATATAAATGTAAGTTGGTCACGGCTCCATCTTCCTTAAGAAACACTGGAATGTTTTTCTATTCAGCCTCGAAAATGGGAAGCATTTCCCCGTGGGATGAAAATGACATACCACACTCACGCTCTAAGTCGACCGCGGGAGACACAAGGGCGTGAAAATTCAACCCTAGAGGTCATGAGGTTGGGTTCATCGAGGAGTGGGGCAGCCACGCCTTTGGGTACGCCCACCACTGACTCCAGGAGGTGAGTGGGGGAAGGGGGAATGGGTTAAGCATACAATGGGTTTTGCGGTGACTTAATGGGACAAAGGTTAAATATTCAGTGGTCTGAGGGTTAGGGTGGACAGTAAGATCGGTGGGGATGGGTAAGGATGTCCATGAATGGGTCAGGATGTCTGTGAATGGGTTAGTATGAAAAGGCAGACAACAGTAGGATGTATAGGGATGTTTGTGAGGTGACTAGGGATATCTGAGGGCGAGTAAGAATATCTGTGGGTAAGTAGGGATGCCAGTGTGTGGATAGGGATATCTATGGATGGATTAGCATGGATGAGACCAGTAGAAGTGTAGATATATGGATGCATTAGTATGGATCAGACTAGTAGAGGAGTGAATATCTGCGGATGAGTGGGTAACATGGAAGGCAAGGAACAGTGGGATGGTTATGGATGTCTGTGAATAGATGGAGAAATCTGTGGGAGAGTTAGGATACCAGGATAGGGATAGAGCAGGACGAGTGAGAAAGAGAAGGATGAGTAGGGATGTCTGTGGATGTTTGTAGTATGGGTCAGTAGGCCTGCAGCAGTGCTCCTCCTTCATTCCTCTTATCTTCTTAAGGGGAAAGTATGCTAGTGGAGAATGAGTACAATGCTGAGTGACGTATGGGAGGTCGAGTTTTTTTTTAAATCAACACCGGATACATAACCAGTGTGCTACTACACTATTCTGTTTGATAGTTGCACATTGGGTACAAAAAGTTGTCTCCCCTCGTCATATTTCACCACGCAGGATGGGGTTCATTCAGTGTTTTAAACTCGGCCTGAGCTGGGAGACTTCAGTAGTAGTGTTGGGTGGGGGGGGGAGGGTTGAGACGGGTACAATCAGTGCAATTTTTTTATGGACATCATGAGGTATCCAGGAAACCTTTTACTCAACTCTCGAATACTTCCAGTAGGTACCAGAGTATTTTTTTAAATACAAGATAAGTCATTCCAGCATATATTGGAGTTTCTTACACACACAATATGACATTCCAGTAGATTATGTAGCATCTTACAAACGGCCTAAGTTTATAAAGGACACTGTGCACAAAACCAAACAAGATCACCAAACAGAACGAAAGGGACACGAGAAAGACCTGGGAGTAATTATATCAGATAAATTTTCTTTCAAAGAACACAATAGGGTAAATGTTACAGCAACCAAGAAAATGACAGGATGGACAATATTAGTGAACCTTCAAAACAAGGGAAACAGTGCCAAAGGTGACATAATTCAAATCGCTTGTGCTCTCTCGTTTAGAGTATCGTTCAGTGTTGACGGCCCCGTTCATGGCAGGAGAGATATCAGAGCTGGTACAGATAAATAGATAATTTACAGCCTGCATAGGGGCAAAAAAAAATAATTTAAATTAGATTACCAGGAATACCTGAAAGTCCTAAATATGTACCTGCTAGAGAGGTGAGATATATGATAAAATATACATCGATGGCCTAAGGCCAAATCTGCACACTGCCAAAACATACTAGAGTGAGAAATATGTGAGGTTACCTGGAGGTTACCTGGAGGTTATTCCGGGGATCAACGCCCCCGCGGCCCGGTCCACGACCAGGCCTCCCGATGGATCAGGGCCTGATCAACTAGGCTGTTACTGCTGGCCGCACGCAGTCCGACGTACGAGCCACAGCCCGGCTGATCCGGCACTGACTTTAGGTATCTGTCCAGCTCTCTCTTGAAGGCAGCCAGGGGTTTATTGGCAATTCCCCTAATGCTTGATGGGAGGCTGTTGAACAGTTTTGGGCCCCGGACACTTATGGTATAAAATAAACCCAGTGAAAAGCAGGGACACTATAAGAGGACACTGTATCAACATTCGTGGTCCCAGAATATTCATCATCTTACCAGAAGATATCAGAAACTCTGCTGGGACAAGTGTAAGTCCTCAAGAGGAAAGTGGACAAGTATCTCCAACAGGTGATAGATCAACGAGGGTGTGATGGATATGTGGGAGAACTGGCCTCCATCAGCAACAGCCTGGTTAACCAGGCAAGCACCAAACAGGGCTCTGGGAGTAGGAAAAACTCTAGGAATTCATTAAAAGATATACAGGATATAGCATTTCAGCAGGAACTGGAGTTTTCTAACACAGTATCCCTTCTAGATGAGACCAACAACAGTGGGCTAATACATAAATAGCTACATTTTACTTCTAGGTGGGCAGGGGCAACAGAAGTGTGTGGACGCCTCTCCGTGTGTTTCTCCATGCAAGGAAATCTACCCTGGGACCATGCGATTGTGTTAGGAATGCTCTCACCCAGCAGCGAGTAACGCGGCAACCTGACAGTCAGTGCTGGGTGGGTGTGGGGGCAGACGTGGAGAGAAGAGGCTTTAGAATGATGTTGAGTGGATGACTGGCTGGATAAGATGCTTGCTTGCTTACCTGCCTCATGCTGATCTCCCTGCCGACCCAGACTGTCTGCCTTTATTGCCTTGCCCAAATGTCTTGCATGCATGCCTGCCTGCCTGCCTGCCTGCCTGCCCTCTTAGCCTTCCTAATGTTAGCCTGTCTGCCTTTCCTGTCTTGCCTCTGTCCTGGTTGCTTGCCTGCCTGCCTGCGTTGTCTGCTTGCATGCCTTCCCTTCCCCCATTCCTAGCAGCCTGCCTGCATGAAGGCATGCATGCATTCCCTGCCAGCCAGCCAGCCAGCCTGCCTGCCTACCCACCACCACTAACAGCACCGGTAATCTAGCCTCACGAACACGCGTAATATGATTCCATTAACAAAGCATATTCCACCGTCTCGCCTCTCACGGAAACTACATATAAGTATATATAAAACAAGTGAGAAAGTCAGTGAACCAGGGATAACATCCCTTTATGGTGAGTAAAGAGAGAGAGAGAGAGAGAGAGAGAGAGAGAGAGAGAGAGAGAGAGAGAGAGAGAGAGAGAGAGAGAGAGAGAGAGAGAGAGAGAGAGAGAGAGAGAGAGACTGAGACTCATGAATAAAGTTGAGCAATCACAAATGCAACATCATTGGGAAACTAAAAGAAACGACTCCACATACATCGCATACACCACATACATCACACACACACACACACACACACACACACACACACACACACACACACACACACACACACACACACACGTGAGTACACGAACGCACGCACAGGCCGTCTCCCACCACGGGAAACTGACCCAAAAGTAAAGAGGAAGCACATTCACTGTAGTTCACCGTGTTGACATCATAGTTCAAACGGCTCTCCGAACTGTAAGATCCCCGTCCTTCCTTCAAAGTGCAGGAAATGTATTTTCCACTTTCAGGTCTTAAGTCCGGCTAACCGGTTTCCCTAAGTCCTCCTCGTAATGTCTCCCTTCATACACTCCAACAGCACATCAAATCATAAAAACCACTTGCCTCTATTCCAATCTAACTACACACAACACAAGTTTGTTGGAGGTTCAAGACCATAGCATAACTGTAGACGACATGTGCATGTTTCTAGCACACTCTTGATACCACAATAATAATTATCGTGGTCTTAAGCAACTCTCAGTCCCCAGGACAAGTCACTAACGGATCTCGCGGGGGCCGCGACCCACTGTTTGAGAGGGATGCACTAGACTAGAGGGTTGTACTGGTAGTGAAACGGAGATATATTATGACCATTATCTTGGACCCACTCCTCTCTTTCCGTACCCAACCTTCCAAACTGTCATCCCTCTCCCCTCTCCTCTCCTCTCCTCTCCCAATCGCCTTCTCCTTACTCCTCTTAGTCCTTCCTTACCTCGTTATCTCTCCCACTCTCCCCCCCCTTCCTTTCTAACCTCTGCCTCCCTCCCCTCCATACTAACCCCCCTTCTTCCTCCTCTCACTCCCTTCCGTGCTTTTAACTCCCCCCTTCCCCTCATGTCTCCTTTCTAACTTCCTCTTCGCGAACTCCCTTTTCCCAGTTTTCTTCTCACGACCTCCTTATTCCCATATCCTTTTCCCCTTCTATGCTAATTTCCCCTATTCTTTCCTTTCCTCTCCTACCTCCACACTAACCCCCATCTCTCTTCTTCCCTTCCTCCTCCTCCTCAACCAAGTCAATAGGGATTATGGTTCAACTTCGATGGAGGACATCACTCCACCAGCCTTCTCCCCTTAACCTATTATACCCCACCCATCACCTGTACTACCCCAAGAAGCACTCAGTCTAACCACCTCCTCCCTCACTTCTCTAGTGGGTTATTTAGCGGTTTCCTGACACGAGAGCCTATAGACCTATCATCTTCAAGACGAATGCTTCTGCAGTAAGATGCTGGGAGAAAAAATTATATTTTGCTTCTTATATGTCTGCATGTCGTGCCGAATTGGTAAAACTGGTCAATTAGCAAGAACTCGTTTAAAATTAAGTCCTTTCTAAAATTTTCTCTTATATGTTTGAAGATATATATTTTTTCATTGATGTTAATGCAAAATTTAACAATTTTGTACCAAAATTATTAATTTTTACTTAACTTTATCATAAACGGAACTAGGCGCCTAGAAGGGTGCCGAGTGTCAGAGGATGCAGACAACATATTACAGAATATAAGCATCTTAATGATCAAGCGACCACAACATTAGTGACATGTTAATTATCACAAACATGCCATTAGACTCCAAAACGTTTTGTTATAAAAGACTTTAAATTCTGATTTCGAAAGTATCTGGCACTTTAGGAATTTTCTTTCGTCGTATAGAAGAAAATGGGTCTAGGACAACACTCTAAGAGTGGGAAACGATTCTATTTTAAGATGCTAACCCCACCCAACTCTTAGGCAAACGCTGATTTAACCATCAAGGTGGGCAGGAAAAGCAGAATCTAAGTACCCCTCAATTTGTCAATGTAGAACTGCATTTACGACAGTCCAACGAATTCGGATAGGAATCTGGCATCAGATATGTACAATGCCTTCAATTATAAAGTCGAGTTTGAACAAACAATTATATAATGAATGTTTATCATGTTTTATAATTGCCGATTCAGAAATATTTCTTTCCAGCCAAGAGAAGCAAGGTACCAGGACTCTGGCTTCCGACCAATTTTCGGGGTTATTGCAGTATTCAACCACACCCCTTGAAATAATGCATCAACGAAACAAGTGGTTTTAAGGCAAATAATATAGTGCGACTAGCCGCGAGGTTGGGTAAATAACTGGGGTTCGATCCCCAACTAGTCGCAGTATATTATTTACTTTATAACCACTTGTTTCATGGATGCATTAATATCTGTACTGCTCGCCTTCCATCCCCAACACCTGATCTATCGCCTTCCATCCCCAACACCTGATCTATCGCCTTCCATCCCCAACACCTGATCTATCGCCTTCCATCCCCAACACCTGATCTATCGCCTTCCATCCCCAACACCTGATCTATCGCCTTCCATCCCCAAAACCTGATCTATCGCCTTCCATCCCCAACACATGATCTACCGCTTTTCATCCCCAAAACCTGATCTATCGCCATCCATCCCAACACCTGATCTATCGCCTTCCATCCCCAACACCTGATCTATCGCCTTCCATCCCCAACACTCGATCTATCACTTTCCGACCCAACGCTCAATCTATAGTCTTGCAATCTAGACCCAGTTTGCAATAGGCGATCAATCATGCACATCAGGTCCTCAAACTGATTCGTACAAACACGCCCACGTTATCATCCTGACCACACACCGGACCAGCGCAGGTGTTTATTAAAGGCAAACACAAAACAGACACATACACACACACACACATATATAGCCAGGAGCTATGATTCAATCCCTGCAACCACATATGGGCACATAGACACAAACACACACACACAAACACAGACACACAGGCACAGACACACACACACACACACACACACACACACACACACACACACACACACACACACACACACTGTAAGAGTCAACAATCATGATGCTCATCACAGTAGTCTAGGTGAAGGGGGACCAGGAGCTACGTCTTGAACCCCGCAAAAACAACTCGGAAAGTACACATCTGATACAGAAGGCACCTGCTAGAAGCATGGAAGACAGCGGACGCTGCCTCACTATTTAGAGCAAAGGTTCTCAACCAGGGAGGAATTACCTTCCTGAGAGAATTTAAGGGTGTTTCAGAGAGAACTGGGACCACTATTCAACAATGTGTGGTGTCCTGTAGATTATGTACACTCTGTAGAGTTATACTTTGTTTTTAATTTAATCTGTGACATTTAATAAAGTTCACTGAATGTCACAGATTCAATTAAAAATAAATATTCCACTTTTTATTAAATATTTTGATTCAAGTTTAAAAATCATCAGCATTTTTCTGTGCTATTAAATTTATAAAACTCCACTATAAAAATAATCCAAGTAAATGTATATGTACTAATATAGAAAAAATAAGATTTTCAGTCTTATATGCATATTATTTGGAATGCATCTTGCGAGACAGACACTCTTAGAAAAGGGGAAAGGACTCACTGACATATGGTGAAAGGGTGAATGGGGCGACAAAAGGTCGAGAACCACTGTTTTAGGGGGTCTCAGACAGGTGGATTTATGCTACAAGTCAGTGTCACTGATATGCAGTGTGTGAAGTTATGGACATTATCTGGAGAATACTGGAGTACCTGGAAAGCGGTGGTTTCATAAACGACAACCAGCACCGCGTTAAAAATAATAAAATGTCTCACAAATATGAGTTTTATAACCAGGTTCACGAAATCGCAATAACACCACGGAACGGGCAGGGATTGAACCCATGGTAAGTGCGTCCTAAAACTCCAAGCCAAATGGTTTATAACAAGGTAACTGAACTGAAACAAGAGAAAGCAAGCAGGGTGGACTGCATATTCATGAACGCTATAAGGTCTTTGACACAGTACTACACAAGAGGCTGGGAAAAAAGCTGAAGTAGCAGGAAGGAATAAGAGGGATTACACTACAGTGGGTCAAGACACACCTAACTAGAAGAAATATCCAAGTGGGCAAGTGTAACAAGTAAACTTCCACAATTATTGGTACTGAGAAAGTTTCTGGTATACACGAAGCATTCCAGTTCTCAGACGATGTTACTCTAATGAAATTAAAGACGAGACAAGTAACGGCTATAAGCCAGCCTGGACAAGCTGCAGAAGTGGTGTGACCCGTGGCTCGGCTGGCAAGGCACTCAGCTCACAGTCCGTGGGTCGATCCTCAACACAGGTGGAAAAGTTGCGCATGTTTCCTTACACCTGCTGCTCCTGTTCACTTAATAGTAAGTAGGTACCTGGGTGTTAGTGAACTACTGTGGCTTACATCCGGGAGGATGGGGGGGTGGAGGGGTTTGCCTTAGATAGGGCTGGGCTTTGAAATGAGCTGAGGTAGAATAATAACTCTCAACCTCTAAAATTGATCTGTATATAAAAAAGGGGTTACTGGAATGCAATCCAAGCAAGTGCAAGATTATGAAAACTGAGGAAAGACAAAGAACCAGCAAGAGAGTACAGATTCGGGCGGGCCCAAGTCTGCAAACCTCACTCAAGGAAGAGGACCTCCAGGTTAGCATAATACCAAGCATACTGTCTGACTGAGGCGCATATATTCGTCTGGCAAAGTCAAGATTAGCTGACGAAAGCGTTAAATTACCAATTCAGTGATTTCATACGATTAGCTTTTTTTGTAATCTTAACAAAGAACCATTCAAAACACTACACGACATATGACAGGCCCATCTTAAGAGCAGGCAGTATCAGCATAAAATCCACACACGAGGCAACATGTCAAGAAACTAGAAAATGCGCAGAGGTTCGCAGTGAAACTTGTCCCAGGTACAAGCGGCATGAAATATAAGGAGAGACAAAAGAAGCTAACCCTGATGGCAGGAGAGAAGGGCCAGGGTAGACATAATTATGTTAAAATAGCATAATTGATAGGGTGCACAGGTAGAGGCTGTCTCAGAGGCAAGAAACAAGGCAAAGCTTGAAATTAAAAACAAAAACGAGTCAGACGTGTCAGAAAGCATTCGTCAGGCTCAGTATGGTCAGGAAGTGGAGTGACCTGGACAACGAAGTGGCGGAAGCAGGATCTACATACAGCATTACGATCAGCCGGGCTGTGGTTCATACCATGGACTACGTGCGGCCAGCAGTAACAGCCTGGTTTGATCAGGCCCTGATCTATCGGGAGGCCTGGTTAAGGAATGGGGCGCGGGGGCGTTGACTCCCGGAACACCCTCCAGGTGGAGCTCAGGAAGCCAGCAGCTGCCTGTAAGAGGCGGGCCTAGGAGCTGATATCCAACCTCTGCAACCACAACTGGGTGAATATTAAAACTCAAGACATTCACGCCAACGTTGCCATAAGCACATACGATTAGAAGAGTTTATAATGAGAATATGAGATGGGTTTTAAATGAAATTTGACGCAATAAGAACAGAGGGACCAGGAAGAATATCACTTCGGAACTGAGAAACTAGGACCCTTGTGCGAGGATATACACAAATAGGGCAAGTGCTCATCAGATGAATACCTACAAAAATAGTCCCAAATTACATAACATGAAGTAGGAAACACTGGTAGTACAGATACTGTACATAGTAGAACTTCAGCAACAGGTGAAAAACTAAGTAACCTACGAGCTGCTCTCAGGAGCCTAAAAAAATAAGTTAGGACATTATACATGTGTCTCTTAAGCCCATCTTGTAGTGCACAACACCTGATCAAGAATATAAAAAATTAGAGACGATCCTAAGTTTACAACGAAACTGGTGCCGGAAGTGAGTGATGAACCAGAAGAGAAGACTCAAACTAACAACATCAGAAAGGAAGAGGACCAGTGGGAGACACGACCACGATATACAAAGTACTTAGTGGATTAGACAGAGTGGACAAAGGCAGACTGTCTGTCGTTTGAGAAAAGACGCCTGAGGACGCACATGGAGTCAGGGGACAGAGAAGCCGCCAGTGGACAAAGGGGGACTGAAGACACAAATGAACCACAGGATAGTAGGTGGAATGCAATGGATTAAAATATATCGTTGACAATCACCACACACAGATATGGTCAGATCCTCGAAACCAGATATTAGTAAAGCCAGACAATAAAAATCAAGATAGGGAGCCAGAAGGCGTGCCTCGACCCCTACAAACACATCGTACACAGACATTTGAGCGTCCAGAGCGACCTGGGCTGACCTACCATAATATCATCAATTGGAGGTTAATTACAGTTAATTTCACACGTCACTGACTTAATGCTTTAAACGCACCAACTACTAACGACCCACTTTATTAAGGAAAATGGTGCGACCAACTCCACTGTGTGACCTGTAACACGAAGGTGGTGGTGGTGGTTGTGATGGTGATGGTGGTGGTGACAGTGGTGACGATTACAATGGTCAACACGGAGGTGTTGATAACATTCGTGGTGACGGTGATGGTAAAAGTGATAATGTAGAAGACAGCGAGGCTAATGATGGTGAAGACAAATAATACAGAGCTGGGGACAGACCTACTTCCCCCCACAAACACTGAAACATAAGAAAGAAGGAGCATTGAAGCAGACGTACTGGCCCATGCTAGCCAGGTTCAAGTCACTGGGCCAGCAGTGCCTCACACCACTAATCTGTGCACTCCTACACGTCTCAAACACATTTTCAACCTTTCAAAATCTATCTTTACACAGAAATTTGTGCAATTTGAATACATTGTTGCGAGTTCTTTTTTTAATCATTTTATTTTCAGCGCCCCTGTTTTTCAATGGAGGTATTTTGCACCGGTATTTGCATGGCCTCAGAGTGATTTCATAGTTTCGGGATCAGTCCCTCCAGAATTTTGAAGGTATAGATTACGTGGCATCTTTCTCGCCTACGTTCCAAGGAGTACATTCAAAGGACTTCAAGTATTTCCAGTAGTTTACATGTTTGGCAGAATTTATGCGAGCAGTGAAGGTTCTCAGGATATTTGTTCCAGTTGGATATTATTAAGGTTATTAAGGTTAGCACCGTATCATCCTTTGCGGATGATACTAGGATCTGCATGAGGCTGTCATCTGCTGAGGACGCGGTTAACCTCCAAGAAGATATAAACAAAGTTTTCCAGTGGGCAACGGTAAACAATATGATGTTCAATGAGGACAAATTCCAACTATTCCGTTATGGAAAACTGGAGGAGATAATAACTAGAACAGAGTATACTACTGACTCCGGCCATACAATAGAGCGGAAAAATAATGTAAGGGACCTGGGAGTAGTAATGTCTGAGGATCTCACTTTCAAGGATCACAACAGTGCCACGATCGCACGTGCAAAGAAAATGATAGGATGGATAATGAGAACTTTCAAAACGAGAGTGGCCTGGTGGTTAACGCTCTCGCTTCACACGGCGAGGGCCTGGGTTCGATTCCCAGCCAGAGTAGAAACATTGGGCGTGTTTCTTTCCACCTGTTGTCTATGTTCCCCATCAGTAAAATGGGTACCTGGGTGTTAGGCGACTGGTGTGGGTCGCATCCTGGGACACTGACCTAATTTGTCCGAAATGCACCGCATAACAAGTGGCTTTCTATGTAGTAGTACGTCATTGTTGTCAGCTAGGGCTGTATACCTTGTACATGTACTTGTAGTAAATAAAGATTATATTATTATATTATATTATATGATGATCCTTTTCAAATCACTTGTTCTCTCTAGGCTGGAATACTGCTGTACATTAACATCTCCATACAAAGCAGGTGAAATCGCAGATCTAGAGAGTGTACAGAGATCCTTTACTGCACGTATAAGTTCTGTCAAGCACCTTAACTACTGGGAACGCTTGGAAGCACTTGACTTGTACTCGTTGGAACGCAGGAAGGAGAGATTATCATAATCTACACTTGGAAAATCTTGGAAGGAATGGTCCCAAATCTGCACACAGAAATCACTCCCTACGAAAGTAAAAGAATGGGCAGGCGATGCAAAATGCCGCCAATAAAAAGTAGGGGCGCCATTGGTACACTAAGAGAAAACACCATAAGTGTCCGGGGCCCAAAACTGTTCAACAGCCTCCCATCAAGCATTAGGGGAATTGCCTTCAAGGCTGCCTTCAAGAGAGAGCTGGACAGATACCTAAAGTCAGTGCCGGATCAGCCGGGCTGTGGCTCATACGTCGGACTGCGTGCGGCCAGCAGTAACAGCCTAGTTGATCAGGCCCTGATCCATCGGGAGGCCTGGTCGTGGACCGGGCCGCGGGGGCGTTGATCCCCGGAATAACCTCCAGGTAACCGTGTCTGACTGCCTTTTTACTGACACATTCTTGCTACAATGATAATGGCACAATCCAGTACTGCAGTAGTACAGCATGGCACAAGCAAGTACTGCAGTAGTACAGCATGGCACAACTCAGTACTGCAGTAGTACAGCATGGCACAACTCAGTACTGCAGAAGTACAGCATGGCACAACTCAGTACTGCAGTAGTACAGCATGGCACAACTCAGTACTGCAGTAGTACAGCACGGCACAACTCAGTACTGCAGTAGTACAGCATGGCACAACCCAGTACTGCAGTAGTACAGCATGGCACAACCCAGTGCTGCAGTAGTAAAGCATGACGCAACCCAGTACTGCAGTAGTACAGCATGGTACAACCCAGTACTACAGTAGTACAGCATGGCACAACCCAGTACTGCAGTAGTACAGCATGGCACAACCCAGTACTACAGTAGTACAGCATGCCATAACCCAGTACTGCAGTAGTACAGCATGGCACAACCCAGTACTACAGTAGTACAGCATGGCACAACCCAGTACTGCAGTAGTACAGCATGGCACAACCCAGTACTACAGTAGTACAGCATGGCACAACCCAGTACTGCAGTAGTACAGCATGGCACAACCCAGTACTGCAGTAGTACAGCATGGCACAACCCAGTACTGCAGTAGTACAGCATGGCACAACCCAGTACTGCAGTAGTACAGCATGGCACAACCCAGTACTGCAGTAGTACAGCATGGCACAACCCAGTACTGCAGTAGTACAGCATGGCACAACCCAGTACTGCAGTAGTACAGCATGGCACAACCCAGTACTACAGTAGTACAGCATGGCACAACCCAGTACTGCAGTAGTACAGCATGGCACAACCCAGTACTACAGTAGTACAGCATGGCACAACCCAGTAATGCAGTAGTACAGCATGGCACAACCCAGTACTACAGTAGTACAGCATGGCACAACCCAGTACTGCAGTAGTACAGCATGGCACAACCCAGTACTGCAGTAGTACAGCATGGCACAACCCAGTACTGCAGTAGTACAGCATGGCACAACCCAGTACTGCAGTAGTAGAGCATGGCACAACCCAGTACTGCAGTAGTACAGCATGGCACAACCCAGTACTGCAGTAGTACAGCATGGCACAACCCAGTACTGCAGTAGTACAGCATGGCACAAACCAGTACTGCAGTAGTACAGCATGGCACCACCCAGTACTGCAGTAGTACAGCATGGCACAACCCAGTACTGCAGTAGTACAGCATGGCACAACCCAGTACTACAGTAGTACAACATGGCACAACCCAGTACTGCAGTAGTACAGCATGGCACAACCCAGTACTGCAGTAGTACAGCATGGCACAACCCAGTACTGCAGTAGTACAGCATGGCACAACCCAGTACTGCAGTAGTACAGCATGGAACAACCCAGTACTACAGTAGTACAACATGGCACAAGCAAGTACTGCAGTAGTACAGCATGGCACAACCCAGTACTGCAGTAGTACAACATGGCACAAGCAAGTACTGCAGTAGTACAGCATGGCACAACCCAGTACTGCAGTAGTACAGCATGGCACAACCCAGTACTGCAGTAGTACAGCATGGCACAACCCAGTACTGCAGTAGTACAGCATGGCACAACCCAGTACTGCAGTAGTACAGCATGGCACAACCCAGTACTGCAGTAGTACAGCATGGCACAACCCAGTACTGCAGTAGTACAGCATGGCACAACCCAGTACTGCAGTAGTACAGCATGGCACAACCCAGTATTACAGTAGTACACCATGGCACAACCCAGTACTGCAGTAGTACAGCATGGCACAACCCAGTACTACAGTAGTACACCATGGCACAACCCAGTACTGCAGTAGTACAGCATGGCACAACCCAGTACTACAGTAGTACAGCATGGCACAAGCCAGTACTGCAGTAGTACAGCATGGCACAACTCAGTACTGCAGTAGTACAGCATGGCACAACTCAGTACTGCAGTAGTACAGCATGGCACAACTCAGTACTGCAGTAGTACAGCATGGCACAACTCAGTACTGCAGTAGTACAGCATGGCACAACCCAGTGCTGCAGTAGTAAAGCATGGCGCAACCCAGTACTGCAGTAGTACAGCATGGTACAACCCAGTACTACAGTAGTACAGCATGGCACAACCCAGTACTGCAGTAGTACAGCATGGCACAACCCAGTACTACAGTAGTACAGCATGGCACAACCCAGTACTGCAGTAGTACAGCATGGCACAACCCAGTACTACAGTAGTACAGCATGGCACAACCCAGTACTGCAGTAGTACAGCATGGCACAACCCAGTACTGCAGTAGTACAGCATGGCACAACCCAGTACTGCAGTAGTACAGCATGGCACAACCCAGTACTGCAGTAGTACAGCATGGCACAACCCAGTACTGCAGTAGTACAGCATGGCACAACCCAGTAATGCAGTAGTACAGCATGGCACAACCCAGTACTGCAGTAGTACATGGCACAAGCAAGTACTGCAGTAGTACAGCATGGCACAACCCAGTACTGCAGTAGTACAGCATGGCACAACCCAGTACTGCAGTAGTACAGCATGGCACAACCCAGTACTGCAGAAGTACAGCATGGCACAACCCAGTACTGCAGTAGTACAGCATGGCACAACCCAGTACTGCAGTAGTACAGCATGGCACAACCCAGTACTGCAGTAGTACAGCATGGCACAACCCAGTACTGCAGTAGTACAGCATGGCACAACCCAGTACTGCAGTAGTACAGCATGGCACAACCCAGTATTACAGTAGTACAGCATGGCACAACCCAGTACTGCAGTAGTACAGCATGGCACAACCCAGTACTGCAGTAGTACACCATGGCACAACCCAGTACTGCAGTAGTACAGCATGGCACAACCCAGTACTACAGTAGTACAGCATGGCACAAGCCAGTACTGCAGTAGTACAGCATGGCATAACTCAGTACTGCAGTAGTACAGCATGGCACAACTCAGTACTGCAGTAGTACAGCATGGCACAACTCAGTACTGCAGTAGAACAGCATGGCACAACTCAGTACTGCAGTAGTACAGCATGGCACAACTCAGTACTGCAGTAGTACAGCATGGCACAACCCAGTGCTGCAGTAGTAAAGCATGGCGCAACCCAGTACTACAGTAGTACAGCATGGTACAACCCAGTACTACAGTAGTACAGCATGGCACAACCCAGTACTGCAGTAGTACAGCATGGCACAACCCAGTACTACAGTAGTACAGCATGGCACAACCCAGTACTGCAGTAGTACAGCATGGCACAACCCAGTACTACAGTAGTACAGCATGGCACAACCCAGTACTGCAGTAGTACAGCATGGCACAACCCAGTACTGCAGTAGTACAGCATGGCACAACCCAGTACTGCAGTAGTACAGCATGGCACAACCCAGTACTGCAGTAGTACAGCATGGCACAACCCAGTACTGCAGTAGTACAGCATGGCACAACCCAGTACTGCAGTAGTACAGCATGACACAACCCAGTACTGCAGTAGTACAGCATGGCACAACCCAGTACTGCAGTAGTACAGCATGGCACAACCCAGTACTGCAGTAGTACAGCATGGCACAACCCGGTACTACAGTAGTACAGCATGGCACAACCCAGTAATGCAGTAGTACAGCAAGGCACAACCCAGTACTGCAGTAGTACAGCATGGCACAACCCAGTACTGCAGTAGTACAGCATGGCACAACCCAGTACTGCAGTAGTACAGCATGGCACAACCCAGTACTGCAGTAGTACAGCATGGCACAACCCAGTACTGCAGTAGTACAGCATGGCACAACCCACTACTGCAGTAGTACAGCATGGCGCAACCCAGTACTGCAGTAGTACAGCATGGCACAACCCAGTACTGCAGTAGTACATCATGGCACAACCCAGTACTGCAGTAGTACAGCATGGCACAAACCAGTACTGCAGTAGTACAGCATGGCACAACCCAGTACTGCAGTAGTACAGCATGGCACAACCCAGTACTGCAGTAGTACAGCATGGCACAACCCAGTACTACAGTAGTACAGCATGGCACAACCCAGAACTGCAGTAGTACAGCATGGCACAACCCAGTACTGCAGTAGTACAGCATGGCACAACCCAGTACTGCAGTAGTACAGCATGGAACCCAGTACTACAGTAGTACAGCATCGCACAAGCAAGTACTGCAGTAGTACAGCATGGCACAACCCAGTACTGCAGTAGTACAGCATGGCACAACCCAGTACTGCAGTAGTACAGCATGGCACAACCCAGTACTGCAGTAGTACAGCATGGCACAACCCAGTACTGTAGTACAGCATGGCACAACCCAGTACTGCAGTAGTACAGCATGGCACAACCCAGTACTGCAGTAGTACAGCATGGCACAACCCAGTACTGCAGTAGTACAGCATGGCACAACCCAGTACTGCAGAAGTACAGCATGGCACAACCCAGTACTGCAGTAGTACAGCATGGCACAACCCAGTACTGCAGTAGTACAGCATGGCACAACCCAGTACTGCAGTAGTACAGCATGGCACAACCCAGTACTGCAGTAGTACAGCATGGCACAACCCAGTACTGCAGTAGTACAGCATGGCACAACCCAGTATTACAGTAGTACAGCATGGCACAACCCAGTACTGCAGTAGTACAGCATGGCACAACCCAGTACTGCAGTAGTACACCATGGCACAACCCAGTACTGCAGTAGTACAGCATGGCACAACCCAGTACTACAGTAGTACAGCATGGCACAAGCCAGTACTGCAGTAGTACAGCATGGCATAACTCAGTACTGCAGTAGTACAGCATGGCACAACTCAGTACTGCAGTAGTACAGCATGGCACAACTCAGTACTGCAGTAGAACAGCATGGCACAACTCAGTACTGCAGTAGTACAGCATGGCACAACTCAGTACTGCAGTAGTACAGCATGGCACAACCCAGTGCTGCAGTAGTAAAGCATGGCGCAACCCAGTACTACAGTAGTACAGCATGGTACAACCCAGTACTACAGTAGTACAGCATGGCACAACCCAGTACTGCAGTAGTACAGCATGGCACAACCCAGTACTACAGTAGTACAGCATGGCACAACCCAGTACTGCAGTAGTACAGCATGGCACAACCCAGTACTACAGTAGTACAGCATGGCACAACCCAGTACTGCAGTAGTACAGCATGGCACAACCCAGTACTGCAGTAGTACAGCATGGCACAACCCAGTACTGCAGTAGTACAGCATGGCACAACCCAGTACTGCAGTAGTACAGCATGGCACAACCCAGTACTGCAGTAGTACAGCATGGCACAACCCAGTACTGCAGTAGTACAGCATGACACAACCCAGTACTGCAGTAGTACAGCATGGCACAACCCAGTACTGCAGTAGTACAGCATGGCACAACCCAGTACTGCAGTAGTACAGCATGGCACAACCCGGTACTACAGTAGTACAGCATGGCACAACCCAGTAATGCAGTAGTACAGCAAGGCACAACCCAGTACTGCAGTAGTACAGCATGGCACAACCCAGTACTGCAGTAGTACAGCATGGCACAACCCAGTACTGCAGTAGTACAGCATGGCACAACCCAGTACTGCAGTAGTACAGCATGGCACAACCCAGTACTGCAGTAGTACAGCATGGCACAACCCACTACTGCAGTAGTACAGCATGGCGCAACCCAGTACTGCAGTAGTACAGCATGGCACAACCCAGTACTGCAGTAGTACATCATGGCACAACCCAGTACTGCAGTAGTACAGCATGGCACAAACCAGTACTGCAGTAGTACAGCATGGCACAACCCAGTACTGCAGTAGTACAGCATGGCACAACCCAGTACTGCAGTAGTACAGCATGGCACAACCCAGTACTCCAGTAGTACAGCATGGCACAACCCAGAACTGCAGTAGTACAGCATGGCACAACCCAGTACTGCAGTAGTACAGCATGGCACAACCCAGTACTGCAGTAGTACAGCATGGAACCCAGTACTACAGTAGTACAGCATCGCACAAGCAAGTACTGCAGTAGTACAGCATGGCACAACCCAGTACTGCAGTAGTACAGCATGGCACAACCCAGTACTGCAGTAGTACAGCATGGCACAACCCAGTACTGCAGTAGTACAGCATGGCACAACCCAGTACTGTAGTACAGCATGGCACAACCCAGTACTGCAGTAGTACAGCATGGCACAACCCAGTACTGCAGTAGTACAGCATGGCACAACCCAGTATTACAGTAGTACAGCATGGCACAACCCAGTACTGCAGTAGTACAGCATGGCACAACCCAGTACTGCAGTAGTACACCATGGCACAACCCAGTACTGCAGTAGTACAGCATGGCACAACCCAGTACTGCAGTAGTACAGCATGGCCCAACCCAGTACTGCAGTAGTACAGCATGGCACAACCCAGTACTGCAGTAGTACAGCATGGCACAACCCAGTACTGCAGTAGTATAGCATGGCACAACCCAGTACTACAGCAGTACAGCATAGCACAACCCAGTACTGCAGTAGTACAGCATGGCACAACCCAGTACTGCAGTAGTACAGCATGGCACAACCCAGTACTGCAGTAGTACAGCATGGCACAACCCAGTACTGCAGTAGTACAGCATGGCACAACCCAGTACTGCAGTAGTACAGCATGGCACAACCCAGTACTGCAGTAGTACAGCATGGCACAACCCAGTACTACAGTAGTACAGCATAGCACAACCCAGCACTACAGTAGTACAGCATGGCACAAGCCAGTACTGCAGTAGTACAGCATGGCACAACCCAGTACTGCAGTAGTACAGCATGGCACAACCCAGTACTACAGTAGTACAGCATGGCACAAGCCAGTACTGCAGTAGTACAGCATGGCACAACCCAGTACTGCAGTAATACAGCATGGCACAACCCAATACTGCAGTAGTACAGCATGGCACAACCCAGTACTGCAGTAGTACAGCATGGCACAACCCAGTACTACAGTAGTACAGCATGGCACAAGCCAGTACTGCAGTAGTACAGCATGGCACAACCCAGTACTACAGTAGTATAGCATAGCACAACCCAGTACTGCAGTAGTACAGCATGGCACAACCCAGTACTGCAGTAGTACAGCATGGCACAACCCAGTACTGCAGTAGTACAGCATGGCACAACCCAGTACTGCAGTAGTACAGCATGGCACAACCCAGTACTGCAGTAGTACAGCATGGCACAACCCAGTACTGCAGACCTACAATATAGCACAGCCCAGGACTCCAGGCCTACAACAGAGCACAACCCAGTGTTGCAAGCCTAGCAACACTGCAGAGAATCTCCTTCCTGAACCCTCATTCAGTCAAGTTCCCACATTTATGTATTATTCGTTAGTATCGGAGAGCTTGAGAGATGTATTCACCTAGATGTTCTGGTGGGGTTCGTTCCACAGCTCCAGGCTCCTCTTTTAATTGCTATTTACCAATGATGGCTTATCTCTCCCCTGTAACTTTTAATGCTGCTAAATTTACTCATTTGGTTTTTTTTTCTAACTTGATAATTTATGTTATTTCATTTTCAGATAATTCTTATTATCATTTATGACTATTAATGGTGGCAGCAATAGTAGTAATGTTGGCAGCAATGGTGGCAGTGATGGTGGCAGTAACGACCCAGTAGTTATTGGTATTCAAGAGAGCAAGCTGCTCCCTTATATCAGAACTTAAACTCTGGGAACACCTATTGTATACAACGTTAGGTTTGGAGAGAGAGAGAGAGAGAGAGAGAGAGAGAGAGAGAGAGAGAGAGAGAGAGAGAGAGAGAGAGAGAGAGAGAGAGAGAGTGAGAGTGAGAGTGAGAGTGAGAGTGTGTGTGTGTGTGTGTGTGTGTGTGTGTGTGTGTGTGTGTGTGTGTCTGTGTGTGTATGTGTGTGTATGTGTGTGTATGTGTGTGTATGTGTGTGTGTGTGTGTGTGTGTGTGTGTGTGTGTGTGTGTGTGTGTGTGTGTGTGTGTGTGTGTGTGCTCACCTAGTTGAGGTTGCAGGGGTCGAGTCCAAGCTCCTGGCCCCGCCTCTTCACTGGTCGCCACTAGGTCACTCTCCCTGAACCATGAGCTTTATCGTACCTCTGCTTAAAGCTATGTATGGATCCTGCTTCCACTACATCTCTTCCCAAACTATTCCACTTCCTGACTACTCTGTGGCTGAAGAAATACTTCCTAACATCCCTGTGATTCATCTGTGTCTTCAGCATCCAACTATGTCCCCTTGTTGCTGTGTCCAGTCTCTGGAACATCCTGTCTTTGTCCACCTTGTCAATTCCTCTCAGTATTTTGTAAGTCGTTATCATGTCCCCCCTATCTCTCCTGTCCTCCAGTGTCGTCAGGTTGATTTCCCTTAACCTCTCCTCGTAGGGCATACCTCTTAGCTCTGGGACTAGTCTTGTGGCAAACCTTTGCACTTTCTCTAGTTTCTTTACATGCCTGGCTAGGTGTGGGTTCCAAACTGGTGCCGCATACTCCAATATGGGCCTAACGTATACGGTGTACAGGGTCCTGAACGACTCCTTATTAAGATGTCGGAATGCTGTTCTGAGGTTTGCTAGGCGCCCATATGCTGCAGCAGTTATTTGGTTGATGTGCGCTTCAGGAGATGTGCCTGGTGTTATACTCACCCCAAGATCTTTTTCCTTGATCGAGGTTTGTAGTCTCTGGCCCCCTAGACTGTACTCCGTCTGCGGCCTTCTTTGCCCTTCCCCAATCTTCATGACTTTGCACTTGGTGGGATTGAACTCCAGGAGCCAATTGCTGGACCAGGTCTGCAACCTGTCCAGATCCCTTTGTAGTTTTGCCTGGTCTTCGATCGAATGAATTCTCATCAACTTCACGTCATCTGCAAACAGTGACACCTCAGAGTTTATTCCTTCTGTCATGTCGTTCACAAATACCAGAAACAGCACTGGTCCTAGGACTGACCCCTGTGGGAACCCGCTGGTCACAGGTGCCCACTCTGACACCTCGCCACGTACCATTACTCGCTGCTGTCTTCCTGACAAATATTCCCTGATCCATTGTAGTGCCTTCCCTGTTATCCCTGCTTGGTCCTCCTGTTTTTGCACTAATCTCTTGTGTGGTACTGTGTCAAACGCCTTCTTGCAGTCCAAGAAAATGCAATCCACCCACCCCTCTCTCTCTTGTCTTACTGCTGTCACCATGTCATAGAACTCCAGTAGGTTTGTGACACAGGATTTCCCGTCCCTGAAACCATGTTGGGTGCTGTTGATGAGATCATTCCTTTCTAGGTGTTCCACCACTCTTCTCCTGACAATCTTCTCCATGACTTTGCATACTATACATGTCAGTGACACTGGTCTGTAGTTTAATGCTTCATGTCTGTCTCCTTTTTTAAAGATTGGGACTACATTTGCTGTCTTCCATGCCTCGGGCAATCTCCCTGTTTCGATAGGTGTATTGAACATTGTTGTTAGGGGTACACATAGCGCCTCTGCTCCCTCTCTCAGGACCCATGGAGAGATGTTATCTGGCCCCATTGCCTTTGAGGTATCTAGCTCACTCAGAAACCTCTTCACTTCTTCCTCGGTTGTGTGTACCATGTCCAGCACCTGGTGATGTGCCACACCTCTCCGTCCCTCTGGAGCCCCTTCTGTCTCCTCTATGAACACTTCTTTGAATCTTTTGAGTTCCTCACATACTTCATGGTCATTTCTTGTCTCTCCTCCTTCCTTCCTTAGCCTGATTACCTGGTCCTTGACTGTTGTTTTCCTCCTGATGTGGCTGTATAACAGCTTCGGGTCAGATTTGGCTTTCGCTGCTATGTCGTTTTCATATTGTCGTTGGGCCTCCCTTCTTATCTGTGCATATTCGTTTCTGGCTCTATGACTGCTCTCCTTATTCTCCTGGGTCCTTTGCCTTCTATATTTCTTCCATTCCCTAGCACACTTGGTTTTTGCCTCCCTGCACCTTTGGGTGAACCATGGGCTCATCCTGGCTTTTTCATTATTCCTGTTTCCCTTGGGTACAAACCTCTCTTCAGCCTCCTTGCACATTGTTGCTACATATTCCATCATCTCGTTAACTGGCTTCCATGCCAGTTCTCTGTCCCACTGAACCTCGTTCAGGAAGTTCCTCATTCCCGTGTAGTCCCCTTTCCTGTAGTTTGGTTCCATTTGTCCTGGCCTTCCTGCTTCCCCCTCCACTTGTAGCTCTACTGTGTATTCGAAGCTCAAAACCACATGATCGCTGGCCCCAAGGGGTCTTTCATATGTGGTGTCCTCAATATCTGCACTGCTCAAGGTGAATACTAAATCCAGTCTTGCTGGCTCATCCTCTCCTCTCTCTCTTGTAGTGTCCCTTACGTGTTGGTACATGAAGTTTTCCAGTACCACCTCCATCATCTTAGCCCTCCATGTATCTTGGCCCCCATGTGGCTCCAAGTTTTCCCAGTCGATCTCCTTGTGGTTAAAGTCGCCCATGATCAGGAGCTTTGCCCTGCATGCATGAGCTCTTCTGGCCACTGCAGCCAGTGTGTCAACCATTGCTCTATTGCTCTCGTCATACTCATGCCCTGGTCTCCTGCTGTTCTGTGGTGGGTTATACATCACTGCAATTACCACCTTGGGACCTCCAGAGTGAAGCGCTCCCGTTATGTAATCACTTTCTTCTCCGCTGTCTCCTCTCTCCAGCTCATCAAAATTCCATCGGCGTTTGATCAGCAGTGCCACTCCTCCACCCCCCCCTGTTCCTTCTGTCTTTCCTCAGAATCTGGTATCCCGTTGGAAATATAGCATCTATTATCATACCTGTAAGCTTGGTTTCTGTGAGCACTATGATGTCCGGTGATGTCTCTTTGACTCTTTCGTGCCACTCCTCCCACTTGTTTGTTATTCCATCAGCGTTTGTGTACCATACCTTCAGTTTCTTTTCTAATACTGTGGTTTGGGGGCCGGTGGGGGTGGGAGACCTGGTAGCATACTGTGGGATTCTATGATTGGGGGTTGGGTGGAAGCTGTGGGTATGGATTGTAGTTTGTGTTGGGATGGTGTGATAGGTTGTGGGGTTCTGAGGATAGTTGTGTGTGTGCTTGCCCTTGCTTCTCTGTTCTGCTCTGACTGACCTCTGCTGGTTCCATCCTTGTTTCCTTTCCTAGCTCCTTTCGCTTTTTTGTCCTCGCCCTCGGCTGCTGTCTCTCTGTGTTCTGTCTCTGTCTAGGAACACCTTCTTCTACTCTTCCAAGTTTTTCAACCTTGGTTTCTCTTGGAGGATCCTGTTCCTCACTGTTTCTGTCCTGAGAATCAGCTTGATCGGTCAGTTTCTCCCCTTCACGTACCCCCTTATTCTCTGAAAATTTACAATCTCATCCATGTCTTCTCCCCCTATTTCCGTGATGATTTTCCCAATATCCTTTCTTTCTTCCTGCCGTCTTTCAGTGTGTGTGTTTTCCTCTCTCTCCTGAAGCCCATGGATAAACACTGATTTTGCCCTTTCCTCCTCCCATTGCCTCTCCCTCTGTGACTCTGGTTCCTGTCTGTATATGGTCATTTTCTCCCTTGATTTTTCCAGTGGCTGTTGGTAGCATGGTTGTGCCTCAGCATTCGACTTATCTCCCTCTCTGTCTGCACCCAGCTGCTCTTTCCTTTTACTCCCTGACCCTTCTTTGCAAGCTGATATGAACTTAGCATAATTCATATCTCCTTCCTTCCTGTTCATCCTCTCAGCTTCATATGCTGTGTCTTCTCTGGTCACTGCCCCTGAGACTTGCTTCAGCCTGTTTACCTCAAACTCTAGGACCCTTACCCTGTCTACTGCAGTTTCGACTTGTGCCTCCCATTTCTTCGTCTCCTTCTCCAACCTCTTTTCCCATTTCGCAGAGAGCTCTTTCTCCATTTTTTCAGAAAGCTATCCTAATTTTCTCTCTCATTCTTGCTCCATCCTTTTCCACTGCTCCTCCATCCATTCCTCCCTACCAATACCACTGTCATCTGATCCCTGATTCCTGCAAGTCCCAACCATTTTATTTTTTTTTTAGCAAAGGAAAGAGAGGGAAAGAGAGAGAGAGAGAGAGACAGAAAGAGAGAGAGAGGGGGGGGAAGGTAGAAGGAGAGAGAGGGGGAGAGTGAAAAGGAAAAGGGGGAGAGAGTGAGAGAGAGAGAAGGAGAGAAGGGAAAGATAGGAGGAAAGATGGGAGAGAGTGAGAAGGGAAAATAGAGAGAGAGAGAGAGAGAGAGAGAGAGGAAGAGAGAGGGAGAGAAGAGAGAGAGGAAGAGAGAGGAAGAGAGAAAAAGAGGAAGAGAGGAAAAGAGAGAGGAAGAGAAAGGGAGAGAGGAAAAGAGAGGAAGAGAGAGAGGAATAGAGAGAGAAGAAGGGAGAGAAAGAGTAAGAGAGGAAGAGACAGTAAAAGAGAGAGAGAGAGAAGAATAGAGAGAGAGAGAAAGAGAGGAAAAGAGACAAAGAGATGGAGAGAGAAGGAAGGGTTAGAGGGTCAATTCACATAAGGTGTGAAATCCTGTATATGTGTGTGTATGTGTATGTGTGTGTGTGTGTGTGTGTGTGTGTGTGTGTGTGTGTGTGTGTGTGTGTGTGTGTGTGTGTGTGTGTGTGTGTGTGTGCTACAGCTATTCAAGTGCCTAACAGCAGATCCTCTCACCTAGTGTGTGTGTGTGTGTGTATGCGTGCGTTTATGTAAGCAGTCCTTATTTCCCTCGTATGTACTACATATGTTTTGCATATCTCTTGGTTCCCACTGTACTGTCTTGTGCCTAAAATTACGTTCACTTCTGTATGCTAGGCTTCGCTAGGCTACCTCTCATACTAGGCTATCTATCATTAACTGCTTAACTCTCCTAAACCTCAATAAATTCTATTAAATGCCAGTAAATGCTGTTTATTCTAATTCTGATAGCTCGAGGAGAGTGACCCCCAATTTCCAGCTAGAGACTGGTGCTGACCCCATGCAACTCAAACTAGGTGAATATTACGTGCAGCTGGCAGTGGAGTAATGTTGTCGTCCATCCTGGGTCCCAGTAGTTGAAAAAGCTTGATGCTTCTCGGTAATTTTTCCACTAACTTCCTGTGGGCACTGTAGTCTCTAGCTCATCTATTTTTCTTTTTCACTCACTCACTGTATTTACTGACACATTTATACATATTTCTCATCTCCCTGATCTCGAGTCGCACTTATTCTTAAATACCCCACTGCGTTATTATGGCAACACTATTTAGGGCTGACACAACCGTTCATCTTCCTTCCAACGGCCCCCACATAGTAACTGTCACTATTTACTAAATTGCTTTTCTGTGATCACTTATATTTCCTTTTTTCGGGGCTTAAGTGATTATATTCACTCTTATGCGTGCACACGCCTATATCCCACACTCTATTCCTTAGGGTACAGTCAGAAATTACCACCAAAACACAAGCTCAAATCGCGTGACTCCTCCACGTGTGTGTGTGTGTGTGTGTGTGTGTGTGTGTGTGTGTGTGTGTGTGTGTGTGTGTGTGTGTGTGTGTGTGTGTGTGTGTGTGTGTGTGTGCGGGCGGGCGCGTACATGTGTCTTGCAATAAGCAATATATTGACGAAAAACTAAAAACAAGAGAGCATGAAAAAAATGTAGGACAAATGTGGCTGGAGACAAAACATCAAGAGTAGAAGGACCAGCATGAAGAAGGCAGAAAAGCAGTGTAAGAAATAGGGTTGTACAAAAGTACCCGTGTGGGTGGGTATCTTCTCATTTGGATGGTATCAATATCGGCAAAAAATTCTGGTGTCGTCCCATCACTAGATAAAATTGCAGTAAGACCAAGAAACATCACGACCAGTACACAGTCACATCTGGAGGAAAAAAATGGTTAATGACTAAATTAAGAAACGGAAAACTCGCGGAGGATGACTAATAAATGTGGGAGTTGGAACTCTTAGGAAAATTCCAAAAACTCTCTGCACTCTCAACAGATAACGGGAGTACTGGAGTTGAAGTCTTCCATCACAATGCTAAACCATGTAGCTGTTACAAAAAAAAAAGTGCTGGAGCGGAACATACCAAAGGCAATGAGACCAGATACAATCTCACCATGGATATTAAAGGAGAAGGAAGAGATATGGAATAAATTAAGCACTAACATATAGAACAGCATTATGCATACTAGTACTGCCAGGTAACTGAGAAAATATCATGCAATAACTTAATAAAATACATGGAACATGCATTAAAAAAAAACAGCTGGCGTTCAGGTTGGGCAAATCCTGCTGAAATTAACTGAATTTTATGACACGACAACGATCTGACAGGAAAGACAATGATAAGCAGCCTGCATATTACTAGACTGTCAAAAGGCCTTTGACAAGCTCCCTCATCGGACACTAATACATAAACTGGAAAAACAGGCCGAAATACCTCGGAAGGAGTGACTTTCAACAGACTCCTTTTTACATATCAATGCTTGCAGATGTTGTAAGATTTGTCAAGAGAATAAGGAGTGAAGAAGACTAAGATGCCACGGGAAAATATGAACAAATTACAGGAATGAATCAACAAGTGAGTAGCGGAATTCAACCGCAACAAATGAAAGGTTATGAGGATGGAATCAAGAAGCAAGCCAGTCACTGGGGCAGCTTTTCACAGGTCCGGTTCTTTGGGTAGCTCTTCATATGTGTCCGTGGACCAAGACTGTTCAACAGCCTCTCACCATGCATAAGGGGAATTACCCATAGGCCCCTGGCTGGCTTCAAGAGGGAGCTGGACAGATACCTAAAGTCGGTGCCGGATCAGCCAGGCTGTGGTTCGTACGCTAGACTACGTGCGGCCAGCAGTAACAGCCTGGTTGATCAGGTCCTGATTCACTGGGAGGCCTGGTCGTGGACCGGGCCGCGGGGGCGTTGATCCCCGGAATACCCTCCAGCTAGATTCCAGGTAGGTTCACGGGTCCAGTCGTTGGGGTAGCTTTTCAAAGATCCAGTCGTTGGTGTAGCTCTTCACAGGTCCAGTTGTTAGGGTAGCTCTTCGCGGGTGTCCATCTTTAGGATGTGACGTATAGGTACTGACACTGTCCTCTCTGGATTGTGTTTGTAAGCAGGCTCCAGTGTCAGCTAAGGTCAGTAATTTAGAATCTGTCTCTAAGTGTTCGTCCTCAGGTTCCAATGTCTTATCAACCACCAGGAAAGCCCTGGCGAAAGTACTAATTGCTCTGCCTTTCCGAGAGTTTACGCGAGATGCCAGCCTGTAGGAAGCACGTGGAGATTCTTCCCGTGGAACCTTCTTTCACTATCAGAAGCCAAGCTTGGATAAGAAGCCAGGAGAGAAAAATTCACACCGAGTCTGCTAGTTAGTCAGGGCAAGTGAGGGGTAAGTGGAGAGACTGTGTCAAGGCTGCGCTTTTACCGTAGGGTATATGGCCTGACTTTAGCTAGTGTGTAAATGAATGGTATACATTGCCGACCAAATGAAAAATTAGACACACATGCAAAATCTAGATGATGCATGTATCTATTGTGCCTATATCCAAATTGGCTATATGCCGATTTGGATATAGCCCAATGATGTTAGTGCGCAAGTACTCTGGGTATCTTCCATCATTCTGCCCTCTAATATCTCCCAACTTTATAACTACTTGTAAAATCTGCCTCAATGTAAAATTTTGATAAAACATTAAACTCGAGTGTAATATAATATTATAACTCATCCTTTTATTATCAGTAAATATATGTAGTCATTATCCCTTCTGATTGGCTCATTATTCCCTCTTTCATTACTGTATCATTTATCTTCGCAACCGTTTATACCCAAGCAATCCCTAATTATGCTATAAGGGAACTGGTCCCATATCTATAGTAATTATGTACACTAGCTGAGTATTTAAGATTAGCTAATACTGGTTGGTGAGGATACTAGCCGGTACACTAATATTTCATAAACGGGAATGACAGTTGACTGATATGGTGAACAGTGCAAGTGAATATGGTGTCTCAAAAAATCACTAGACGGTATATATTTTGAGTTAGAAGTGGAGGCTTATAATCGGCAATATATGTTAACAATAACCTGTGATTACTATTAATTCCACCATTAATGAGTCGCCCAGAGAGGGTTTACACCGAGTTAGGTAAAAGGACACAGGAGCAACTAATGTGATATTTTATTGCGGCAACGTTTCGCTCTCCAGGAGCTTCGTCAAGCCGTTACATATTGTCGGTAATTCTACCAGCATTAATACAATCTGTTTCACACTGTGTTTCACAGTATAGGTGTCTTCCACACATCTCTTTTGGTGGTAGTGTGAACTCACCCTCTACCTCACAACACTCTTAAAGTTTAACAATTAAGTAAGCTTCCCATCAACTACCATAGTACCTAAACTGTCTAAACAAAACGGACCAAAAAATATATATATAAAAAAGACACCTCTCTACAAAGATAATGTGTTGCTAATCTTCTGTACAGAACCTTGGCCTTACCCACACAGTTACTCACGCCAACAAAACGAGAAATTTTAAGATGAAATTACAGTGCAGTCAACCTTTGCACAGTTACACTAGTTGTATTTCTGATGTCATTATTTTGGTTAGAGAGAGGTAGTTACATTCTTTCCAGCCAAGGTAGTGTGAGAGAAGCTAGGATAAAGGTACCTGCCTGCGTCATTAGGAGTGCGGAACATAGCAATAACGGCTAGTAAGACAGGGGGTGGCTGGGAGGAAGTCAGGTAAGTATGGGTGAGTGAAATTTGTAGACATAATTACGAGTGGATTATGGGATAGGGACGAGTGATACTTTTTTATTCACCAAAATTAGGTACACCCTTATTCTACATGACAGGCACAATGTGGAAACGTCTATAGTGTGCTGCTAGACTACTCTATGATAAATACACTGTGCTTCAATATTATTCTATCTGACATTTATATTGTGGGAACACCCGCAGTGTGTTGCTACCCTAGTCTACCGATAGTTAACATTGTGGAACACCCTTACTGTAATGCCACACTATCCTATTTGATAGTTACATTGTGAGAACACACACTTTGTTACTGCACTATTCTATATGAGTTACATTGCGAGAAGACACAGTGTTGCTACAATAATTAATATGATGTTTACATGTAGATAAATAGTTCAGTTGATAACTCAACTAAGTTATCAGATGATAACTTAGACAAAGGTGCAACACTTAGGTATCTTATTGTGGAAAAGTTTCGCCACACAGTTGCTTCATCAGTCCAATACAAAGCAAAATGGTTACACTGTAGGACAACGCGCAGTGCTGCTACACAAGTCTGTCTATAATAGTTACATATGAAGTGGGTGACGTGTCATGTGACCCCCTTCCCTTCCCTTCCCTTCCCAAGAAAAAAACAAAACAGAGAAACATTTTTTATGCAACATTTTTATACACAAGTTCATAATTTTGGAACACAACTACTCTATCATTACATTAATGAAATACAATACCGACAAGGGATGGGGTTCATCTCTCTGGGGATGGAGTGGTTGCATTAGCCAATTCAATTGAGAGGGTAAATGATGACTTGTCTAGGAATTTAAACTGATAGATTATAGAGGTATGGGTGTTTGTGGGAAACAATCAGGCTGCAGCATTAGGGTTAAAAACAGCAGTTATTACCGGGATACCTCAGGGATATGTTTAAAAGACAATATTCAAAATAAAATTGTTAGTAATGGCAAATCAATTGATCAACAAACAAAGAGGGATAGTAGAGGGCAACGAGTGACCAGCTCCCTTAAGGTTTACTATACAAATAGTAGGAGTCTAAGAAATAAGATAGATGGGCTAAGATTACTTGCAAGTGTAGGTAATATATAGATATCATTGCTATAACAGAGACCTGGTTCAACCTGAAAGATAGAGAAATGCCTTCTGAATGCAACATACAGGGCTATAAACTATTCCACACTGACAGGGTCAACAGGAAGGGTGGTGGTGTGGCGATGTATGTCAGAGAAAATTTAAATTGTTGTCTTAGACATGATATAAGATTAGAAACATCGAACACAGAATCTGTTTGGCTACAGTTTCTCGAGGGACATGACAAATTAATTTTGGGTATGATTTATAGGCCCCCAAACCTTGATAGGGAGTGCAGTAAGCTGTTATGGGACGAAATTCATAAGGCATCTACATATGGAAATGCTGTGATAATGGGAGATTTTAACTTTAGACAAATTAATTGGAACAATATGACAGGAAATCTTGAGTCTAGTGTCTTTCTTGATACGGTTCAGGATTGCTTTTTAGAACAGGTTGTGACAGAACCAACTAGAGAAAACAATCTGCTTGACTTGGTTCTTGCCAACAAAGATTCACTAATTAATAATCTTGAGGTTAATGATGAGCTTGGGGAAAGTGATCACAAATCACTTAGTTTCAATATATCATGGAATTACCCAGATAACTGCAATCAAATCTCTGTCCCAGATTTTCGCTTGGCCAACTTCATGGGACTGAAAAATTACCTGGGTGGGCTAAATTGGGATGTCCTGACTATGGGTCAGGTAGGTGATCTTGGTTGCCAATTTGACGTTTCTCAGAGCATAGTTCTAGCTGCCCACACAACTTTTGTTCCAAGTGGGGAAATTAGATCTAACAAAAATGATCCCAAATGGATGAACAATAGATTAAAACATCTCATTGGTCAAAAGAGAGGCATATATAGGCGTATCAAAAGAGAGGATGGGCAGTTAAGAAATCAATATATTCAATTAAAGAGAGATATAAAGAAAGGAATAAGAAGAGCAAAAAGGGATTATGAGGCTAAGGTCGGAAGGGATTCAAAGACTAACCCAAAAGGGTTCTTTCAGGTATACAGAAGTAAGATTAGGGACAAGATTGGCCCACTTAAGAGTAACTCTGGTCAGATCACTGACAGTGATAAGGATATGTGTGAAATTCTAAATACCTACTTCCTCTCAGTTTTCACCCAGGAAAATACTAGCGATATTCCTGAAATAATAGATTATGTAGAACAGGATGATAATAAACTATGTACGATTGCGGTAACTAGTGACATGGTCCTCAGACAAATAGAGAAACTAAAACCTAACAAATCCCTAGGTCCTGATGAACTGTTTGCACGGGTGTTAAAGGAATGTAAAGAGGAACTTAGCATACCTTTGGCTAATTTTTTTAACGTATCACTACAAACTGGCATAGTACCTGATAAGTGGAAAATGGCAAATGTAATACCTATTTACAAGGCAGGTGACAGGTCCTTGGCTTCGAACTATAGACCAATAAGCCTTACCTCCATAGTGGGAAAATTTATGGAATCAATAATTGCCGAAGCAATTCGTAGCCATCTTGACAGGCACAGATTGATTAATGAATCTCAACACGGTTTTACAAAGGGGCGTTCCTGTCTTACGAATTTACTAACTTTTTTCACTAAGGTGTTTGAGGAGGTAGATCATGGTAATGAATATGATATTGTGTATATGGACTTCAGTAAGGCTTTCGATAGAGTTCCACACCAGAGGCTGTTGAGGAAACTTAAGGCACACGAAATAGGAGAAATTTTTTCCTGGGTAGAGGCATGGCTGACAAATAGACAGCAGAGAGTTTGCATAAATGGGGAGAAATCAGAATGGGGGCACGTCACAAGCGGTGTTCCTCAGGGGTCAGTGTTGGGCTCGTTGTTCTTCACAATTTACATAAACGACATAGATGAGGAAATAAATAGCGACATAAGCAAATTTGCTGATGACACCAAAATAGGCCGTCCAATTCATTCTAATGAGGACACTAGAGCACTCCAGGATGATTTGAACAGACTGATGCAGTGGTCGGAGAAGTGGCAGATGCAGTTTTATACTGACAAATGCAAAGTTCTAAATGTTGGACAGGTAAATAACCATGCCACATATAAAGTAAATAATGATTGCGAATAGGATTTAGGAGTTCTGGTTAGCAGTAATCTAAAACCAAGACAACAGTGCATTAGTGTTTGCAATAAAGCTAACAGAATTCTTGGCTTCATATCTAGAAGTATAAATAATAGAAGTCCTCAGGTTGTTCAACTCTATATATCCTTGGTTAGGCCTCATTTAGACTATGCTGCTCAGTTCTGGCCACCGTATTACAGAATGGATATAAATGCTCTGGAAAACGTACAGAGGAGGATGACAAAGATGATCCCATTTATCAGAAATCTTCCCTATGAGGATAGACTGAGGGCCCTGAATCTACACACTCTCGAAAGGCATAGAATTAGGGGGGATATGATCGAGGTGTATAAATGGAAAACAGGAATAAATAAAGGGGATGTAAATAGGGTGCTGAAAATTTCCAGCCAAGACAGGACTCGCAGCAATGGTATCAAGTTGGAAAAATTCAGATTCAGGAAGGATATAGGAAAGCACTGGTTTGGTAATAGAGTTGTGGATGAGTGGAACAAACTCCCGAGTACAGTTATTCAGGCTAAAACGTTGTGTAGTTTTAAAAATAGGTTAGATAAATACATGAGTGGGTGTGGGTGGGTGTGAGTTGGACCTGACTAGCTTGTGCTGCTGGGTCTGGTGCAGTGCTCCATCCTTGAGTGGAGATGATCAGACTGGGTGGGTCATTGGGCTAATCTGGGGTGTTTAATGGGTTTGTTTGGTAGTATGGTAGCGGAGAGTAAATGATACGTCTTCGGAGGCTTCTTTGTTTATTAAGTCGTGGTGGGTACACAGGCTTGTGTGTTTGTGCCCATGGCCCGGGCAGGGCCATCCCACGAGAGAGAGCTGGGAGTACTTGTGTCTTCCTGCTAGGCTGCTGTGTGAGTGAGGGCGTGGCAAGGGCCGGCAGGCTGGCGTGCCCACTGGGAGGCCTGGTTACAGAGGGCAGCACCTGAGTGGCGCGAAATATGAACTAAGCTGGCAGACAGTACAGGCTGTCTACAGGGGGGGGTCATTGGTCTAATCCGGGGGGGGGGGACATGTACCTGCTCCGCATGGGTCAGTAGGCCTGTTGCAGTGTTCCTTCTTTCTTATGTTCTTATGTTATCAGACGAACGAGACTCACGTGCACACCTGGATATCTTTATTGCCCGTGGCCTGGTAGGCAAAGCTCTCGTTTTACAAGCTGAGAGTCCGTGGTTAGATTCCTGGCATGGGTGGAAACATTGGGCGTGTTTCCTGAGACCTGTTGTCCCTATTCACCTATCAGTAAAATGGGTACCTGGGTGTTAGTCGAATGGTGTGGGTCACATCCTGGGATAAAATTTACCTAATTTTCCCGAAATGCTCTGCATAACTTTCTATATAGTAGTATGTTATTGATGTTAGCTAGGACTGTATACCTTGTACATGTACTTGTAGAAATAAAGTTATTATTACAGCGTTTTGCATGTGTCCCAAAACATAAGGAGGAGCACTGCAGCAGGCCTAGTGGCCCACGCTAACGTAGCAACCTACCTTAACCTTGCAAAAACTGAAGCAATGTTATTCATCTTAATCTACCTAATATATCTAATAATATGCAACTACTTGAGCACTATCAGGTTGCGTGTCTTGAGAATATCGGACGGAGGATCGAGAAGCCACCAAACCTTGCGCTGTATGAGCCACACGCTTTAAATATATAAAACAATACACATAACTTTAGTTAATTAACTGGGGACGATTATACCTGATATGTCCCGTATTATCATTACTGATGAATTAGACACTTTTGCTACACTTGAGTATATTGTGAAAACGTTTCGCTAACCAGAAGCTTCGTCAGTCCAATACAGAGAAGGATGGTTGAAGAACAGAAGGAGTTTGAGGTAATCAGTCCCTCAGCCTGGAGTCGATGTGGTCAGTCCATCAATCTTGATGGACTGATTAATTTATCTACATTATATTATTTATATTAAAAGCTAAACCCTAGTGGGTCATTCGATTTAAGGAGTGACTAAGGCCTGATCTTCCGTCCCCTAAATTTTCGAGGCGTGGAAGAAACAGAACAATTTACTGAATGAAGAGTAAACAGAAATAATAAAAGGTGGTGATAAGAGCTGATAAAGAGGATTAGAATGGAAATAAAGGTGCAAGACCTTTTAACACCTTTTCATATATAAGGGAAATTACCAGTTGACCCTAACTGGCTACAGGTGGGAAATTGATAGGTCGCTCGAGGTAGCCCTTGATTAACCAGGTTATGACACCTACAATGGGCTATGTAGCACCAGCACCTGTGGTGACCTGCATGTAGCCCCAACACCTATGCTGATCTACATGTCGCACCAACAGTTGACTGCTAAACTCTGACCGCCTATGTTGGACTGCATTATGTAGCACCAACACCTGACTGGTAAACCCACACCTGTGTTGGAGTAGTACTTACCTGGAATCTACCTGAAGGTTCTGAAAGCTATTCCAGGGATCAAGGCCCCCGCTGCCCGGTCCACAACCAGGCCTCCCGGTGGATCAGGGCCTGATCAACCAGGGTGTTACTGCTGGCCGCACGCAGTCCAACGTACGAGCCACAGCCCGGCTGATCCGGCACTGACTTTAGGTATCTGTCCAGCTCTCTCTTGAAGGCAGCCAGGGGTTTATTGGCAACTCCCCTTATGCTTGGTGGGAGGCTGTTGAACAGTCTTGGGCCCCGGACACTTATGGTGTTTTCTCTTAGTGTACTAATGCGCCCCTACTTTTAATTGGGGATATTTTGCATCGCCTGCCCAGTCTTTTACTTTCGTAGGGAGTGATTTCTGTGTGCAGATTCGGGACCTTTCTTTCCAGGATTTTCCAAGTGTAGATTATATCTCTCTCTCCTGCGTTCCAACGAGTACAAGTCAAGTGCTTCCAAGCGTTCCCAGTAGTTAAGGTGCTTGACAGAACTTATACGTGCAGTAAAGGATCTCTGTACACTCTCTAGATCTGCAATTTCACCTGCTTTGAATGGAGATGTTAATGTACAGCAGTATTCCAGCCTAGAGAGAACAAGTGATTTGAAAAGGATCATCATTGGCTTGGCATCTCTCGTTTTGAACGTTTTCATTATCCATCCTATCATTTTCTTCGCACTTGCGATCGTTGCACTGTTGTGATCCTTGAAAGTGAGATCCTCAGACATTACTACGCCCAGGTCCCTTACATTATTTTTCCGCTCTATTGCATGGCCAGAGTTTGTAGTATACTCTGTTCTAGTTATTACATGACGTATCAGCATGATGCATAACCAACACCTGTGTACATGATGCATCACCAACCCCTGTGTACATGATGCATCACCAACACCCATGATAAACCCCCAACACCTGTTTTAATCTCCCCTAACACCTCACTCGGTAATTACAGGTGTTGAGGGGAGTGTCAACCTCAAGCCTCCTACCGCCTTCCATTGTCTCCTTTATATTCAACCTCAACTAAAAAAAAAACATACATAACAAACGCAAACTAAAACATTTTTTATATGTATATATAAATAAAAGCACTTTCATCTTGGAAGCTCTTTCATCTTTTCCTCTCAGCTTTTGTTTACATTATCAGAGATAGTCTGAGCGAGCTGCACCCGTTCTTCTTTTTTGCCTTGTTCAGCCAGCATAACTATCTTCGATTTTAATCTTATACTCTTCCACACCTTTTATCTAATTCTCTGTGTCATTCTTTTATTTTGTACCAATTCTCGAAACACATATATTTTCTTTCTTATACCAGCATGCACGTTTACAGCTTCTTGGACTGTGTTGGAACCTTCATTAACTGTTCCAGTTTTCAAAGTTATGTTTTTTTTAGTTTTTCTTTTTTTTTTACATTTCTTGCCTTATCTGATTTTATTTTTATCAACCTATCCATGCAGGTGGATTTATTTACTCCTGGTGTAAAAAGTCTTAGCTATTGTTGTGATCCAGTGTCCTCCACCATATTGTTGTGATCCAGTGTCCTCCACCATATTGTTGTGATCCAGTGTCCTCCACTATATTGTTGTGATCCAGTGTCCTCCACCATATTGTTGTGATCCAGTGTCCTCCACCATATTGTTGTGATCCAGTGTCCTCCACCATATTGTTGTGATCCAGTGTCCTCCACCATATTGTTGTGATCCAGTGTCCTCCACCATATTGTTGTGATCCAGTGTCCTCCACTATATTGCTGTGATCCAGTGTCCTCCACC
>NC_091335.1:21866186-21883686 GCF_038502225.1 Cherax quadricarinatus | reverse complement strand
AGGGAAGGAACTGTAGCCCAGACGTAAACACTGTGAACACAAACACCTTCATGTAAACACACACACACACACACACACACACTCACCAGGGGAAGGGGGAGGAGGCAGGGAGTGAGGGGGAGAGGCAATGATGGGAGAGGTGGGTGGGGGAAGCAGAGAGCATGGGTGAGGCACAGCTCAGAGAGGGATGGAGGTCGAGGGAGAGCTATTGCAAGAGGGTTGGAGGTGAAGAGAGGGATGATAGTGGGAGGGCGAATAGAGGGAGATAGGAGGAAGGGGGATACAACTAGAGGGAAGGAGGGAGAATATAAATTATTTTCTTAACCCCCTTCAGAAGATGTGAATTCGTTCCATCTACGGACACTTACCACGAGCATTAAGAACGCTAACATGATAATAAATAAAGACATAATTGAAATCTCAGAAATAAATAATTCGAGAACCTAAGGGAAAAACTATTGTGGTAATTTATTTATCGAAGGGGAAAAAAATTCTTTGTCACTTGCTAACTCAGGTGAATTTCTGGTCATATGACAGAGAACTTCCGCTGGCTTTCTGGTCCAGCCCACAAAAATTTCTAGAGCACATCATAAGTTGTGACAGCAGGAATTCCATCCTATATGCAGTAAAAAAGATTTCCACCATATATAAAAAAGGATTTCCATCCTATATAAAAAGTACGATTTCCACCCAATATAAAAAAAGGATTTCCACCGTTTATAAAAAGTAGGATTTCTACCCTCATACTAAGTCCATGTTGACATGACAGCATCACACAGTTGCTGCAGATTCGTCGACTGCACACTGATGCTGTGAATCTCTTGTTCCGCCACATCTCAAACGTTTATGCCAAATTCTGACCCTACAATCTGCACGTCGTAGCAGAAATCACTTTCCGTCAGACCAGACAACGTTTTTCCAATCTTCTGCTGTCCAGTTTTGGTGAGCCTGTGCCCACTGTAGCCTCAGTTTCCTTCTCTTATCTGACATGAGTGGAACCTCGTGTGGTCTTTAGCTGCTGTAATCCATCCACTTCAACAAAATTTCCCCAAGGATTAATCAGTAAGGGAACCAAACACAAGTGAGATTCATTCCACACAAGTCATTGTTGAGCCTCTTGTTGTTCATTAACTAAATTAATGATTTACATGAGGAAATAAACGACAAAAATTTGATATATAAATCAGACCAACAAATGGAAGGGTAAGCATGTCTTTCCTCACATATGCCTGCAGGCCTGTTGTAGTGCCTGACCACAGACCAGCGAGAGATTAAGTAACTCTGGAGACTGATCACAGGCACGTCACCCCTCACAATGCCCTAAGAACTAAAACTACCAACCCTTGATCACTTATACCACTATATTTATTATGGATAAACACACCTGATCTTAAATAATAAATCACAGGATAGAAGACTCTCAACCCCTCTATTCTCCTCTTTTTCCTTGTGCTTTTCACTACAGTTGCAGGCTTCATGTACTGGGTTGTGCCACAGGCAGTGACCAGTAGTTGTCATAAATAAAGCCCTAAGAAGGGTTTAGAATGGGAAGAGATGTGCAGACTAAGTGTTTACATTGAAGCATACAAGTGAACAATGTTTATGGATTTAGAAAAGGCGTATGACAGGGTGGGGAGGAGAGCAATGTCGCAGGTGTTGCAAGTGTATGGGATAGGTGGTAGGTTACTTCAACTAGTTAAGATTTTTTTATGAGGATAGTGAGGCTCAAGTTAGAGGAGAGAGGGGAGATTATTTTCCAATAGAAGTAATCCCTAGACAAAGATGCGTTATGTCACCATGGTTAACATATTTATAGATGGGGTTGTAAAATGAGTGAATGCTAGGGTGTTGGGGAGAGACGTGGGATTAAAGATAAAGAATCTAATAAAGTGGGAGTTGTCACAGATTTTTTTTTTTCGCCAAGGACACTGTCCTTTTGGGAGATTTTGAAGAGAAGTTGCCAAGAATTTGGAAGGGTACGTAAAAGGAAATTAAAAGCGAACATAGGAAAGAGCAAGGTGACGAGGGTAACGAAAAAAAATAAGTAATGGAAGACTGGGTATCAGACGGGAAGGAGGGAGTATGGAGGGAGTGAATGTGTTCGGATATTTGGGAGTGGACTCGTCGGCGGCTGGGTCTATGAAAGACAGGGTAATCCACAGAACTGACAAAAGGATGAAGGGGGAGGGAGAGGAAAGGTGGATGGTAAATTAAGGTATCTACAAAGAACGTTACCCATCAGTAGAGATGTCAAGTCTGAGTGCACTGTGTGATGTCAAAACTGTGCAGAGAATTCGCGGTTTGGAAATTAGAAGGGTGTAGGGCTACTAAAAGTATTATCTAGAGGGGTGAAGGAGGGGCTGTTGAGGTGGTTTGGACATTTAAAGAAGACAGAGCAACATATGACTTGGAAGACCTGTGTATAAATCTGTAGCGGAGGGAAGGTGAAGTAGGGGTCGTCCTAAGAAAGGTTGGAGCGGGGTAAAGGTTTTGTATGCGAGGGGCTTAGACATCCAACAGGTGTGTTTGAGCGTTTTAGATCGGAGTGGAGGTAAGTGGATTATATGAATTGACGTGCTGTTGGAGTGTGAGCACGGTAACATTTATGATGGAATTCAGGGAAACCGGTTAGCCAGACTTGAGTCTTCGAGGTGGGAAGTACAGTGCCTGCGCTCTGGAAAAGGGGTGGAGATACTGCAGCCTGGAGAAGCATCTGAACTGTAGTATCGACGCGCCTCTGGCAAGAAAGTGATTGAGGTTTTTATTTTCTGGTCATCCTACCTCAGTGGGAGACGGACGGTGTGTTACACACACACATATATATATGAAATATATTTTTTTTCGTTAGGTTCAGAATGACTTTTGCGAATTTATTTCATACACAAATTTTCGCTTGCCTTATTCGGCAAGAAGAGCGTTGCTATTTAAGCCAAAATCGCAAGTTATGCCTATTCGACACGATAATATATATATATATATATATATATATATATATATATATATATATATATATATATATATATATATATATATTAATATATATATATATATATATATATATATATATATATATATATATATATATATATATATATATATATATATATATATATATATATATATATATATATAATCAGTCCCTCAGCCTGGAATCGATGTGTTCAGTCCATCACTCTTGTAGGAAGTACAGCATAGGACCAGAGAGGTGCTGCAGTCAGGTGAGTCGAAGTAGGAGGAGGCGGGATCACTGTGGGACCTTCCACCAGTGTAAGTAGGTCTTCGTCCAAAGGTTGGACAAACGTTGAACCATTCATCACATCTGTCAGACACTGCAACATCATGGGATCTTGGTACAAAGACTTCTTCAACGCTTGTCCAACCTTTGGACGAAGACCTACTTACAGTAGTGGAAGGTCCCACTGTGATCCCGCCTCCTCCTCCTTCGACTCACCTGACTGCAGTATATAAGCCACCTCTCTGGCCCTATGCTGTACTTTTTATAAGAGTGATGGACTGAACACATCGATTCCAGGCTGAAGGACCTCAAACTCCTCCTCTCCTTACCCATTTCTACTTTGTACTGGACTGATGAAACCACTGTGTGGCGAAACGTTTCTTCAATAAAGATTCCCTTATGCTGCATAAGTGTCTCAATTCTTCAACTTGTCGGTTTTCAAAGCCATTCATCACATACTCCAGAGACGGTAATTGAGCCATCCTCGCCAACTCATCTCTGACAAGACAGAATGCCACATCACCCCTGACGGTCATCAGACGATCTAGGGCTGCATGGCACCACTAGATGGCTCTGGTTTCCTTTGCTTACAGCTGGCACCGATGACTGAAGTTGTGGATAAACTTGTGCCCTGAATAAATATAAAACATATTCTGCACACCCAACAGTATTCCTCCTCCTTATCCTCTTTAAATTTTATCTTCATCATTCTCTTCTTCATTCAGTTCTTCCTTATCTGCCTCTTCAATCCCTGAAGTCTTCATGTACCTCATCCTCTTCCTTCTTTTTCGTCCTGCTTTTCCTCATCGGCCTCCTCTTGTTGCATTCCCCTGTTTCGACTCTTCGTTTTCCTGCTCGTACCCATCTTCATCCGCCTCTTCCTCTTCCTCTCTCTTTAGGTATTCCTTGAGTACACACACTTACACAGCAGAGCTACAAAAGATTAAGATTACTCTGGCTATGTGTCTGCATCACTTATAATACTAACAATGTTAATGGAACCTTTTTCTTGGTCGTCATGTTTGCACGTGATTTATGGCAGTTATTTATCCTGTGATGCACAATGTTGCCGGTGGTGGGGGTTGTGATGGGGCTAGTGTGGGGGGTTGTGATGGGGCTGGTGGTGGGGGTGGGTTTGAGGATGGTGGTTGAGGTGATTATGGTGGTGGTGAATTGCATTGTTGGTTAGTAATGGTTATGACATCCTATACTGTTAAACCACATAAATAAATATTTAAATATAATTTAGATTTATACGTTCAACTGAAACATGGTCTACCTATCCAAGTATTTGACACACAAGAAAAGATGAGAAACAAAATATTGAAGATTAGCGCGATTCTATTTGGCGTTGTAGTTGGTGGCAAATGTTTACTGTTATATTATTGAGAAGGGGGATTGGGGGAGAATCGGCTAAAACCATGGAAGTCATAGCGTATGGGAAATGAGAGGCAATCAGGTTCGATCCAAGAGAGGGTAGGTCCACTTCCTTCTAGTATCAAGGCAGTTTCCTCGAAGTGTTACTCAGGCATGCTTCTCAGTCAACAGATACTCTAGTGTCACCAGTCTAGGTGGAATTCTAGTATGAAACTTTCGACTTCTAGGCAGACCACTGAGCGAGTCAATGTGGTCCAACACTAGGTACTTTACAGCAATCATTCACAACCTCAACGTGGAAAAACTTTGGGTCGACAGATTGTAGGCAAAATGTATAATCTTCACATCTGCATATAGAACCTTCACTGCTCCTATAAATTCAGTCACACATTTAAATCAGTGGAAAAGCTTGAAATCCTTCGAACTGTACCTCCAGTTACGGAGGCAAGAAAGATGCATCATAATTTACACCTGGAAAATTCTGAGGGGATGGAGGAACTGGCCTTCGTAATCCTTACGAAGGCAAAATGCCCTCAATGAAAAGCAAGGATGTACTGAGTACAATAGTAAACTCAGCAAGTATGAAGGGACCAAAACTTCTAAACACTCCTCCCCTGTATACGTGAAGGGAATTACCAATAGATCCCCAGCTGTTTTCAAGAGAGAACTTGAAAAGTTCCCTCTTGGTGCTTATGTTGGACTACGTGCGGGTAGTACCAAAAGCCTGGCTGATCAAGACACCAACTAGGAGGCCTGGTCTGGGGCAGAGCCATTGAGTAACCCCTCAAATCGTGTTAAGGTAACCTGGAAGTAATTTTTTTGTATGTGACCATTTTATGTATACAGAGAAATATTAGAGAAGCATAGTTCACTGGACAATTTTTTTTAAGGACGTGACTATGAATAAACGAAAGACTGTATACTAGCATGTTAGTTTGTTAATTACTGTTTGTATTTTTAAATCTGAATATTTGTAGTGACTTAACAAATGACTCCTGGAACCATTACAGATAGTCTTGCAAAGTAGAAGCCTCGAAAGTGGATAGAGATGAATGATGTGTTTAACTCTGGAAATGAGCTGGAAATGCCCCACGACACACTGGTATGAGACCATTGTCCTAGGGAAGACATGGTAGCATGGTCTGGGACCAAACTGTGGGGGGTGATGACCCCCTGGAATCGGATACAGGTAGACTGCAGGTAGTAAAATGAAACAGTACTGATTAAACAGTGTGTCAACAAGATGGTTTATTTATTTTCATGGTGGGAGCACTAAACCCGTAAGGATCATACTGCGCCATGAGGCAATCATCCAAGAAAAATGGAGGGTAGCTATAATTCCCTGGATCAAGAGCCCTTCACCGGGCATAAAGGCATTCCTCTTTAAGGGAATACGTGGTGGAGATAGATAAAAAAAAAAAAAGGTACAGCCAACAATCGTATAGAAAACGGAAGTTAGCCATATATTGTGTTTAATTAAACGGAGGGGGAGACCTCTGTTTACTTGAACGGGCGAGTGCTCAGCGAACAAACGAGTTCTTTTAGTGAATAGGAGAACGATCTCTTGAAGCCAATGAACAAAGCCCTGCTTAACGTCTTGGCAAGGACGAAGCGAACGAACGAGTGCACTGTTTGAACATCTCGACAAGGACGATTACGTACGCAAAGGTCAGTAGCAAACACACTCAATCTTCATGTACATAAGTGCAAATTAGAGAAGCATTACCATAATCACACTGTATATATCCTAAGGTGTATATCTCTCTACATGTATACTGGAAGAATGTATGTCTCGGTATGTATACACTTCAGCTTTACTTCAATCTCTAAGTATAATTCCCTAGTTGTACATGTAGTTGTACATGACGCCAGTATATAAGCACCAATCTTCATGCCTGTGCTTCACGCTCTTCACCAACTTCAAGGTTGAGGGACTGATTACCTCATCTTTTGTATATAGTTCTACTATTTTCCAATTAAGTCGTTGAATTTGTATCGAAAAACCCACTGGATGGCGAAACGTCTACAATAAAGATACTCGTGTTGCACGTATGTCTAATTTATCGTCTTGTAGGCTGTATAGCGCTTGTACACAGTCAGGAATATGTTTATCTTTAAAAAAACAGGGATTAAGATAACTTCTGTTGATATATACCGAGATACACACACCTCATGGTGGATATATACTTACATACTCTTCTCGGCGTTAATACACTTATGCAAACCTCACGGTATTTTTACACAGATACACATCTCTTGATGTATATACACATGCTTCGGTGTAAGTACAGATACACACACCTCAGTGTGAGTAAAAAGACGCACTTATCGGTGTATATAGACACATACATGCACACATTTCGGTGTATCACACACAACACGCCTTAAGGAGTATATACATAAAGTTACACATCTCTCGGTGTATTTACGCTGAGATACACACACTATACGGTGCATCTCAGCGTGGTATATACACCGAGAGGTGTATATACCATGGTGATATCCTGGTGTTGTTAACGTCTGTGTACATACATCATCAGCTCTCTGTACTTCTTAAAACAAAGAGAATTTTTAAGTTTAAACATCATTTATCAGACGAATATTGACTCGTGAATCAGACTGGCGGAGACCAGGAACGCAGTTGACACATTAGGTGAACTCAAGCATTCTGCGGTGTCACTGCAACACACGGGTACTGACCTCCTCTCATACGAGACTGATAAATGAGACATTTGTATAACATTTAGGTAACCTTATTCTGGAAACGTTTCGCCAGTCAGTGGCTTCTTCAGTCCAATGCAGAGGAATGTGAAAGATAGGAGGAGTTTGAGGTAATCAGTCCCTCAGCCTAGGGTCGATGTGTTCAGTCCATCAGTCTTGATAATAGTGCACCTCTCCTTGAAGGGACAATGTATCTAGAGTGCACATCGCACAGCGAAACTAATACTTGGTAAAAGACGTAACAGCACCGAGACGAGCAAAAATGAACAGCAAAGAACAGCAGGGAGATGTTCAGAAAAGAACAAAGAACACCACCGAAATGCCCAGGGATGAACAGCAAAGAATATGACTGAGATGCCCAGGAATAAACAATGAAGAACAGCAGAGAGATGTTCAGCAGACGCCCAAACAAGAACAGCAAAGAACAGCAGTAAGATGCTCAGGAATGAACAACAAAGAACGGCAGAGAGAGGCTCAGGAATGAACAAAGAACGGCAGGGAGAGGTTCAGGAATGAACAACAAAGAACGGCAGGAAGAGGCTCAGAGATGAACAGCCACTATTAACACAGATTATTTTCAAAAGAGAGAATATGTACACAATATATATACACACACAAGTGAATAATATATACAAGTAAATAAATACATACATACAAGTGAATAATATGTACACAAGAGAACACATTGTGAGACTCATTATTTTATAAAAAGATCAGGTGTATTGTGTGGTCATTAGAGGAAACGATCTGACAACGAGTACTGCCACTACCAAGAGGGGTCTTACACACCTCAGTAGAGATGCAAGACGTTTCTCATTTACACACACACACACACACACACACACACACACACACACACACACACACACACACACACACACACACACACACACACACACACACACACTGAACTAGGTTTGCACCAGCGAGTCTTAGGTAAAACACCAACTGTTTAAACCCCCCACACAAGTATTCTTTGCATAACACTTGGTGTACACACCAGCTTATACATAGTCAAGTAGAGCCTCGAGTCTTGCACTCACTCTCAACCTTTTTTCTCCCTCCTTTCAATTTCCTTCCTCTCCTCTTGACCCCTTCTTTTTTTTCTTTTACTGTCAGCTCTCTCTCAACGTATTGAACATTTTTTTTCTCCTTTTTCGACGTTTCCACTTACACATCTCTTCTTTTCCCTTACTTACCTATCTCATCTTTTCCCATTCATCTCTTTTTTCATTGGCTTCCTCTAAGCATCTTCTCTCCTTCTCTAGCACCTTCTCTCCTCCTCTACGTCTCATCTCTCGTTCCCATCCTCTCCCAACACCCATCGACCCCTTTTTCTCAACACCTCTCCCATCTCTCTCTCTCTCTCTCTCCTCTTCTTTCCCCATACCTCCTGCTTGCCCACCACCTTCCTCATATTGGTGGCTATGCGTGTTGACTTTACAACTTATAGGCACGATTTCTGGCACCTACCCTCCACACGTAAGACCCCGAGATAACCTGTGATTTACCTGTATAAGAATCTCTCAGCTGCAGAACCCAAAACCCCCTCTCAGAGGATACCTAAGAATGGATCACTTTCTTCTAGACGTGGGTTGGTCATTCCCAACCTCTTGCTCCCCCCCCTCTCTTCCCCAATACCGAAACAGCAACAGCTTTAGCAGTCGAATACATGACTAAGTGTCAAAGACATGATGTTACTAAACAAGACATGATTTCACTAAAGACATGATTTTACCAAGGACATAATTTCAGATGAGGAGGGCCTTTTAAGTGCCGAAGACATGACTGCAGCTGCCTGTGGTACAATTCAAACCATACTGAAGCAGCAAAAGACAACATGTGATTGGTGCAAGACGCTCCTGCCTCTCACACCCGCAACACCAGCAAAAAAATGCCGAAGTCATATATACAGAGGAACACCTGTGAGCAATGTGATGATGGGAGGTCTGGCCTGGGGAAGGGTCGAGGGGTGACGGTGACCCTCGAAATTGACTCCAGGCAGGTAGATGGTGGAATAACACACAAAACGCGTGCAAGAGTAATGGCTGGTGAAGCAAGCAGTTGGAGGTTTGATTTTCTAATAGTAAAAGTGAATAAATAATATCAGGAAACTGCTGCAGTGAAAAGCTTTGCTCTTCAAGTAATGGCACTAGATATCTTAATAATGAAAATAAGATACCAGATATAATAAACAAATTTCCTAAATTTGCATGTAACAGATAAGTGAACTGTAGATATAAATCCAGATGTATTCCTGTTAATCCTTTTGGGACCTAGTTCCTAGACCTTTTGTGTAACCACATGCTCCTGCGTTACCCTCCACAGGATGGATATGGCGTGCACAATAAACTAGCCATTTTGGCGAAAAAAAAAAAAAAAAAAAAAAAAAAAACTAGCTGCGATACCATTTTTTCCTCATAAAAATCCAGAAAAAAACACAAATTATAGCACTGTAGCAAACTTTCACAGACGTTACTAAAACTTCTATGATCTCTAGGACGATGTAAGCCAAGTCTTGCAGAAGCAACATACAACGGTTATGTTAAAATTTAATTCCTCCGCAGTGAAAAAAAGTTGAGAATTTAAACAGCACAGAATGCAATGAAATTAAAGTGGGGGTGATGAGAGAGGAAGCAGTACAAACCTTGCAAAGAACGTAGCCGCTGCTGAGTGCTGAGAACCAGGGGACAGAGCTCTCTGTCTCCTGGGGTCCTCTTCGGCGGCCGCTTGAGCGAGGGGCACGCCCCCAGGGGGGTATCTGAGCCCTGAGGGTGTGCCCAGCCCCTGGGCCAGGAAGGCCTCCTGAGGACGTGCGGCCTCGTCCCGGTATCTGAGGCTGAGCTGGAGGTCGCGGGCGTAGAGGTGAGAGTCGTTGGCAGCGAAGCCAGGCTCTTGCATCAGCTTGACGCCCACCCCAGGCACGCCCGCGCTCGGCACGCCCACGATGTGCTGTCTGTGGGCGTGGGGAGGGGCGCTGGCGGCCGGGGCGGGCATCTGTGCCAAGAGAGGGTGCCGCTTCTCCCCCAGCATCACTGCGGCAGACCACTCACTCACTGCCTGGAAGACACAAAAACATGTCATAACACCTGTCACAGTACCTGTCATTACAACTCACAACACACGATCATACACCTGTCACAACACAACACACGTACACCTGTCACAACACATCATCATACACCTGTCACAACACAACACACCACCATACACCTGTCACAACACAACACACATGTACACCTGTCACAACACAACACACGATCATACACATGTTACAACACAACACGATCATACACCTGTCATTACACACCTTCACAGCACTGCACCAGAGTTGAATAATTAGACAGATATTGGAGAGGCCATGTTGAATCTAATTAGGACATGGTTATCGAGCAGAAAGCAAGAAGCTCATTACAAATGGATTTTTTTTTTATTATTTTTTATCCCTGGGGAAATGCTAACTCTGTAGGGGGGAAAAGGGGATAGCACAACGCTTAGAAAATGGGAGGTAATTCCGATTCGATCCAGGGAAGGAGAGAATAGCTCCACTGCCTTAATGCAAGAGCCCTTTACCTACCAACATAACCATACCCTTTCCCTCATTCCCTTGCGGTGGCATAGGGGAGTCAAGCACAGGCAATTTCAATAAATATTGCACGAGTGTGAAAAAAAGACACTTATGTACAGTTCAGAACATTTATTGAAGGAAACGTTTCGCCACGAGTGACTTCTTCAATCTTAATACAGAGAAAACTAAGAAACTTGTATATATAGTGGCAGGAGTCAGGTAGTAAGCTGCGAGACGGTAGTATCAGCAGGAATAGTAGTAGTTGTAGAAGCAGTAGTAATACAATTGTAGTGAGATGTGTTGCACGAGTCATTGACGCAGCCGCTACCCCGCCAAGCAACAAAAATCAACATTAAGACAGCCAGTACCAGTACCAGTACCAGCACCAGCACCAGCACCAGCACCACCAAACTACCACCACCACCACCACCACCATTCTATTATCTAATTGTTGTCATCTGTCACGAAATATAATATAGGTGACCTTCAAACTAAGATAGAATTCATCACTCTTTCAACACTGAGCAAACTGACCTTTAAACACTAACACTGCCCTACTGATAACTTCGGAAAGATCATTTTCTTTCCCATTACTCATACTATCCTATTACTATTATTATTATTAGTAGTAGTATAGTAGTAATAGTAGTGTAATAAAGCTTTACTGTGGGTATAAAAGCCTCACTGAACTGATGGTTAAGAGAAGGGAACATGAGACTGCGCTCAACTTCCACACATCCACCACTTATATGTTCTCTCTCCACACACGCACGCAGAGATGTGTACACACATCAAGTTTAGTGCACTGGCAAATAGGGAAGAGGGAAGGGAGGATTCAAGGGACGAAGTGAAGAATATGCGGAGGGAAGGGAGAGAAGGGACGAGGGAGAAGGGGGAGAGAAGGGAAGAGGGAGGAGAGATGAAAGGGGTAGGGAAGTTCCCCACGCCACTTTACTTTAAGCCAACTTTCTCTCCTAATCCCCTTATTTCCTATAATTTGGTTCCCCAATTCTTCTCCCTCCACTCGTTCACACATATATATATATATATATATATATATATATATATATATATATATATATATATATATATATATATATATATATATATATATATATATGTATATGTATATGTATGTATATATATATATACAGGACAAGCCACGGGGGGGGGGGGAATCTTTAGCTCAAGTATATTCACACTTCTCAGAGCGTCATTAGGTGGTGTGCAATATTTTAAGGGAGCAACCAAAGCAGGGGGAGAGGTCTCAGAGTAGCGTAGGTGTCACCGGCCACGGTTACCCTTAGACTAAGTACTTGAGCTAAAGATTTCCATCTCCCCCCTCCCCCGTGGCTTGTCCTGCATAGTTAAGATCGCCCGTCTGCGATTGTTTGCATATTATACATACATACATTATATATATATATATATATATATATATATATATATATATATATATATATATATATATATATATATATATATATATATATATATATATATGCAAAACAACCACTCTGAAAGAATAGAGAAATTCCAAGCGCTTTCGTGACTACTCACATTATCAAGGAACTATATATATATATACAAACAAACGCGCACACACACACACACACCACACACACACACACACACACACACAACACACACACAACACACACACAAACACACACACATACACATACACACACACACACACACACACACACACAACACATACACACACAACACACACAACACACACACACACACAACCGCAATACACACACAACACATACACAACACATGCACACAACACACACACACACACACACACAACCACAACACGCACACACACACAACCACAACACGCACACACACACAACCACAACACGCGCGCACACACACACACACACACACACACACACACATGCACACACATATACAACAGGCCTAGTGTCTAATCGACATGTGCCTAGGACAAAATGGTAACTAACACACACACACACACACTCTCTCCCCCAAAAGTTATTACCTCCCCAGCTTCCCTTTTATTTCTAATCTTTCCTCCCCCTCCTCTCATTCCCCTAAACATTTCACTGTCCAGTTAATTTTCCTCTCATTAACCTGAACCCTTCCCGGCCCAGCCTGCTAAATTTCCTTACACATTTCCCTATTCTACAAAATTTAATCACTAAGCCCCTCTATTCTCCCCTTTCCATTTATATTAGCCTTTATTATCCAGATATCTTAGCAGACTCTCCCTTCGGCATGAGTGGTATATTTATATATTCAAATATGCTTACATAAACTAATTTAATGAAGAATAATGTGGCTTTCCCACTCATAAATGAAGAACCCGGAATCAATCCTGCGACGGGTGGAGACACAGCGTTTCCTTACATCTACTGTTTCTGTTCGCCTAGTAATAAATGGCTGGATGTTAGCCGATTGTTGTTAGTGGCACCCTCAGGGTGAAGGATGTGTGGTAGAATACCTCGGACAGAAGGGAGGACTGGAAGAGAGACTTCAGTACGACTTGGACAAACTGTCCTACTCTAGGAAGAGAAAGAGCGAAAGTATCTAAAGACAGTGGTGATGGTATTTCGTTTCTGTTGGGAGAAATGGCTATTTTTTCCCTGACGCTGGTGTTAGTCATATACGAACTCACTGAAGAAATCTTTTTGTCATGACCGAAGGCTTTTGCTGGCTTACCAGCTAACCAAGTAAAAAAAAAATGTAACAGCATAAGGTGTGATGGTAAGTTTTCCAGGATGTATTACAATAAAAAATCAATACAGAAGCGTATTAGGATTATACCTTGAGTTAAATATCGCACCGTACAAGTGGCGGCTCGTGTATAGGCACTGCGGAACTGCAGCACCCCCTATTTTCACTCGATATTATCGATAAAATTCAATATTTCTTTTTTTCTTTAATTCTTTCTTTATACTTGTACATTATATAATCCTTAAGCTTAATGTCAGTAGCCATCCCCTAGTACATGAAAAAAATTACAGAAATCCTTGTATGGAACTGTGCACTTCACAGTTCCAGCGACTCGGTGCTTGGCTTTTGTGTGCATGCGCACATGTCCAAGATAAGACGCTGCACGCTAGGTAGAGAGAGCACTGTCGCTGATGCAGTGCCGACCCTGCTGTGCAAGTGTAAGGTAGTGTTTCTTTTTGACTTGGCGACGTGTGTTGTGCTTAAAAACCATGTACCATATTCTTAAATATGATAAAGTAGAATTAGAGGATTACCATGCTTCCAGCTATTTTATTTAATTCATAGTTTTTTCGGTTCTTTTATTTTACACAATATTAAAACAATGGCTAAATTTTTTCTGAAGCAGCACCTCCATTAATTTTAGCTACGAACCGCCACTGGCACCATATTTTAAATTTCCGAACTACTGGCAATGTAGTTTGGAAATTTAAAGGGTACTCTGGCAATACAAAAGTATAACACAAGCACGCGAAAAACAAGGATTAAATTAACAATATAAACTACTTGCATGAATAACACACAAAACACAAATAACCCGCACAATGTGACTTGTAAATGGTGCAAGTCGGGCCGAAACGTCGTCGTCGTAAACTTTTTTATGTGTGGATTATTTGTGTACCGTTCCATTCACGATATTGTGCCTTTTAGTTTTTTATACACAAATACTACCATACCAAATAAAATAACAAGAATCATTTAAAATCTCATTAAATTACTAATGTCGAAAGACTCGTTAAAAATTCCCCGAGATCTTTACTGTCACCCCAATAATTATAAAAATCACGACAAAAGCAAAAAAGACAGTGACCACAGGTAAAATGTGTTCCATACGGAAATACACAGAGAAGCGCAGGACCCCCTACAAACACGTGGCTCTGGGTGAGACGTATGTGTCTGATTTTCATTCGACAGATTCGTCTCAAAGTGACTTACACAAGATTCGTCCTGCCGCACCTTGTATAAGTTGTTTCTGGCCCATTAAGGAACAGCTCCAGACAATGAACAAGCAACCATTCAAGACCCTGAACAAGCAGCCATTCAAGACCCTGAACAAGCAACCATTCAAGACCCTGAACAAGCAACCATTCAAGACCCTGAACAAGCAGCCATTCAAGACCCTGAACAAGCAACCATTCAAGGCCCTGAACAAGCAACCATTCAAGACCCTGAACAAGCAACCATTCAAGACCCTGAACAAGCAACCATTCAAGACCTTGAACAAGCAACCATTCAAGACCTTGAACAAGCAACCATTCAAGACCTTGAACAAGCAACCATTCAAGACCTTGAACAAGCAACCATTCAAGACCTTGAACAAGCAACCATTCAAGACCTTGAACAAGCAACCATTCAAGACGCTGTACACAACTTAAGTAAAAATTCTCGAGTACACAGCACCAGCTTGGAACCCCCCCCACCCCTCTCTCTCCATTACAACACTTCTTTAACCCCCACCTTCCCTAGCAACATTCCCCATAACCCCTCTTTCCCTTAACAATGGGAGGAGAGGGAGTCAGCAGGGGGGAAAGAAAAGGGGTCAACGGAACACTGAAGGATAGAGGAGGTAGCAGAGGATTACCAAAGGGAAGGGGGAGGAAGGGAAGGAATGAGGACGGCGGAGGGAGGATGGGGAAGGAGGAGGAGGAGGAGAGAAGGAAGATGGAAGGGGAGGGGGAAGGGAGTGCGCTACAGAATGAGGGAAGTAAAGGAAGCGAGGCAGAAATTATTGGAGGGACGCTATAAAAAGCGACGAGGAAAAAAAGGGAGAGGAAAAAATAGAATTAAAGGAATGGGAGGTGAAGGGATGGAAGGTGAAAGAATGGGACGAGAAGAAATAGGACGTGAAGGAATGGGAGGTGAAGGAATGGAACGTGAAGTAATGGGAGGTGAAGGAACGGGACGTGAAGGAACGGAATGTGAAGGGACGGCATGTAAAGGAACGGAACGTGAAGGGACGGAACGTGAAAGAATGAGAGGTGAAGGAACGGAACATGAGGAACGGAACGTGAAGGAACGGAACATGAAGGAACGGGACGTGAGGGAACGGAACATGGAAGAATGGAACGGAAAGGGACGGAAAGTGAAGGAACGGAACATGAAGGAATGGAACGTGAAGCAAGAAACGGAACGTGAAGGAAGGAAGGGGGACGTGAAGGAAGAAATGGGTGCGACGTCAGTTTCTTAACGAATCCATTTCTTTGAAATTCTATTTCCCTTAAATTAAAACTTAAGTAATTCCACATTAAGTTACGGTAGTCTAAGTTTGGATTAAGTTACGTAAACCTATATAAAAAACGTATATTTAACCACAAACAAGAACAATCGACTACCTGGCAGCAAGGTGGTCGATCAAAAACAGGCAACGTTGAAATCTGAACGATCACCTGGAGGTGCGTGAACAGTGGCCTGCAGGTGGCTAGGTGAATGAAGGCACTCCATGGAGGTTCTGGCACTGCTGGAGTTCTCGATACACGTAGTACTGGGTGGAGGGACAGCGTAACGTTGGAGGATGGAGAAACTGGAGGAATAGCTTGAGTGGAGTGATGGAGGGGTAGGCTACGTGGAGTAATGGAGGGATAGCTTGAGTGGATGTGAAAGGATAGCTTGAGTGGTGTGATGGAGGGATAGCCTGAGTAAAGGAAAAAAGTGGAGGGATGGAGTAGAGAGCTGAGAAATGGAGTAACTTGTGGAGTGGAAAAGTGAGGAGAGAGACTTGGAATTGGGAGGAGGGGGGGGGGTTAATGGGAACGATTTTAGGAGTGATATGTAGTGGAGTGGAGGGAGAAGAGGGGGTGATGAGGAGTGAGCAGAGGGGTGATGGGTTGTGGCTAGTGACTGGGAGTCAATGGAGTGAGAGGGAGGGAGGGAGAGGGGAAGGGATGGAGGATAGGATGGTGAAGGAACAATGGAATAATGGTGTTATGGATTATGCTAATAGGAACAGCCAGATCGATTGTGGTAATGGTCGAATTGTCCCTCCCTTGTCTCCTCTGACTCCCTCCCTCAGTTCCTCCATCCCTCCCTCTCCCTCCATACATAAAACTCATCCAGTGTGATGGAATATGACAGGGGAACATACCTAGCTTTTGTTCCCACTGTGTAAATATCATACAGAATAGTGTAGCAGCACACTGCTGATGTATATATCCATTTTTGATAACTGACCGACTCTCGCCTCCTTTCTCTACTTCTCTTTTTTTGTTTTGTTTTGTTTTGTTTTTCCTCCTTTTCACAGTCTTCCCTCTGATTTTGCCCTCTCAAGCTTCTCCACCCACACCTGCTATTCCTCATCTTCTTAGTGCTTGACATACACCTCCCCACCACACCTTCCTCCTGGCACTGGTGATATTCCTGTCTACCCTTCCCCTCCTCCTGGCACTGGTGATATTCCTGTCTACCCTTCCCCTCCTCCTGGCGCTGGTGATATTCCTGTCTACCCTTCCCCTCCTCCTGTCGCTGGTGATATTCCTGCCTGCCCTTCCCCTCCTGGCGCTGGTGATATTCCTGCCTGCCCTTCCCCTCCTGGCGCTGGTGATATTCCTGCCTGCCCTTGCCCTCCTCCTGGCGCTGGTGATATTCCTGCCTGCCCTTCCCCTCCTGTCGCTGGTGAT
>NC_091335.1:21791186-21861186 GCF_038502225.1 Cherax quadricarinatus | reverse complement strand
TCCTGTTGTGTGTGCCTGGTCCTCTAGCTTTTGCAGTAACCTCTTGTGAGGAACTGTGTCGAAGGCCTTCTTGCAGTCCAAAAATACGCAGTCGATCCACCCCTCTCTCTCTTGTCTTACTTCTGTCACCTTGTCATAAAACTCTAGTAGGTTTGTGACACAGGATTTTGTGTGTGTGTGTGTGTGTGTGTGTGTGTGTGTGTGTGTGTGTGTGTGTGTGTGTGTGTGTGTGTGTGTGTGTGTGTGTGTGTGTGTGTGTGTGTGTGTGTGTCTGTGTCTGTGTGTGTGTATACTCACCTAGCTGAGGTTGCAGGGGTCGAGTCCAAGCTCCTGACCCCACCTCTTCACTGGAGGTTACCTGGAGGTTATTCCGGGGATCAACGCCCCCGCGGCCCGGTCCATGACCAGGCCTCCCGATGGATCAGGGCCTGATCAACTAGGCTGTTACTGCTGGCCGCACGCAGTCCAACGTACGAGCCACAGCCCAGCTGATCCGGCACTGTGTGTGTGTGTGTGTGTGTGTGTGTGTGTGTGTGTGTGTACTCACCTAGTTGAGGTTGCAGGGGTCGATTCACAGCTCTTGGCCCTGTGTGTATCTCCATTCACCTATTTGTGACTGCAAGGGTTGAGTCTCAGCTCTTGACCCTGCTTCTCGAACTAGCCACTACTTGGTTTACTCTTTCCAAAAATATGAGAGAGAGAGAAAAAAGAGAAAATATATCTAGGACAAGCGTGAAAAAATATTACCTCACCACAATTTTAATTAAACCGAATCCCGTAAAATATTCAATAAAGATACATTAGCACAGTCTCTTACCCCCAAATCTGCACACTAAAATCACAACAAAGGTGAAAAGTAAAGAAGCGATGAGTAGAGAGAGAGAGAGAGAGAGAGACTCCCTTTATGTATAAAGGGGGATTTACCAACAAACCCCTGTCTTCAAGAGAGAACGCAATAAATAAATCAAATCAGTTCCTGATCAGTCGGATTGTGGTGCATACGTTAGACTACGGACGGCTGACACCAAATAGCAGGGTAGTGATCAGACCTTTCCTGGGACCTGGCCACACCGTAGTCTCTAAGACTACGGTGCTCTTCACCATCTCCAAGGCTGAGGGACTGTTTACCTTATCATTTTTGTATTTAGTTCTACATTCCTCACTTATGTCCTTGTATTAATAAAGCCACTGGATTGTGAAATGTCTACAAATAAAGATAGCCAAATGTTGCACATGTATCTAATTCTTCACATACTATGTTCACTAATTCCGTTGAATTAGTGAACACAGTATAGAGCGACCAAGGTGTCAGGACAGGAACGTATCCAGTGAAGATATCTTGTTAAATCACAGAAAGGATGGAGATCGAACCCATTCCAGGTGAATCCTACAACACACAGGGCAGTACGTTAACTATTATTGTGAAACATGTGACTTGTCCGGAATCACATTACTATTTCATGAGTAAAGATGTCGTAAGAGTATGTACTTGTGTCCTTTCACCCCAGGAAGAGGGTAAGATAGTTGTCAACAATAGCAGTACACCAAATGCCACTTAAGAGTTCTACTGAGACAGCTGAAGAAGTGAAAAATACTGAATGTTGGTTATTGTGGGAAATAAGGCATTATTTTATTTTTAAAAGCAAACAAGCTATCTAAACCCTGGAAAAAATACTTGTCTTGTGCAAATAAAATTTGGAGAGATGTCTGTAAAAATGATACCTTAGCGTGCTAAAACGCGCCTCAGATGACCCAATCGACCATTCCTACGCAGATACTTGCATAGCTGGCCAAACACACGTCGGTTTCGTAATGCACCTGACCAATAACACATCAATTACGTGCATAGATGGACAATCACACATCAGTTACTTGACACACCTGGCCAAACACACACCAGTTACGTGACACCTGGCCAAACGCCAGTTACGTGACACACCTGACCAAACACACCAGTTATGTGACACACCTGATCAAACACCAGTTATGTGACACACCTGACCAAACACACACCAGATACGTGACACATCTGAGCAAACACACACCAGTTATGTGACACCTGGCCAAACACACTAGTTATGTGACACACCTGGCCAAACACACCAGTTATGTGACACCTTGCCAAACACACCAGTTATATGACACCTGGTAAAACACACACCAGTTATGTGACAGACCAGACCAAACACCAGTTATGTGACACCTGGCCAAACACACACCAGTTATGTGACACACCTGGTCAAAACACACACCATTTATGTGACAGACCTGATCAAACACACACCAGTTATGTGACAGGCCTGGCCAAACACACACCAGTTATGTGACACACCTTATCAAACACACACCAGTTATGTGACAGACCTGGCCAAACACACACACCAGTTATGTGACACACCTTATCAAACACACACCAGTTATGTGACAGACCTGGCCAAACACACACACCAGTTATGTGACACCTGACTAAGCACACACCAGATATGTGACAGACCTGACCGAATACACACCAGTTATGTGACAGACCTGACCGAATACACACCAGTTATGTGACAGACCTGGCCAAACACACACCAGTTATGTGACACCTGACTAAGCACACACCAGTTATGTGACAGACCTGGCCAAACACACACCAGTTATGCGACGCACCTGGTCAAACACACACCTGTCACATGACGTGCCTTGTCAATCACAGCTAACTTACACACTTATACGTCCATTACCAAATCAAACGACAATGGATTATTTTCTTCTGACTGATGTATGCAAATATTTTTTTAACAGTGCGAATATCACTCTAGATTAATTTATTACGTTAAATTTAGGTTATATTACGTTAAAGTTTTTTCCACCAGCACAAGACCAAACTATCTCCTGGCCACAACCCGCTTACCTGCAGTATACCTGGAGAGGGTTTCGAGGGTCAACGCCCCCGCGGCTCGGTCTGAGACCAGGCCTCGTGGTGGATCAGGGTCTGATCAACCAGGCTGTTACTGCTGGCCGCACGCAAACTGACGTACGAACCACAGCCCGGTTGGTCAGGTACTGACAATATAAATTACGACTGGTGGCGAACTCGGATAAGAACCAACATTCAGTATTTACTTTTTTTGTGGGGGGGGGGGGGGTTATCTAGGTAATGTACGCTTATGTTACTATGTATGATAGTTTGTTTAAATGTATGTATGTGTACCTGTTCGTATAGAAACTTACGTAAACACAAGAGATTAGTGCACTAACCATCACTACTCGTCAGTTCAACTATAAATACAGAAATTACTGAATCACTTGGTAAAATAGACCCCATAAATCACAGCCAACAGAAAAATAATGTGCAAATTCTATATTTGCGGTGTTTGCAAATTCGGAATATCTGGAAAAACGAATGAGAAATGCAACTTTAACCACCCAGAAAACTGAAGTGATTTTTTTTTTAACTAAAAGCCTATGTCGTTATACCTCCTGTAAACGGAGTCAAAGTGATCCCTTGATCACCGTGAACAGCTCTTTTCTACAATAGTACTCAGTACTCGCCCAATTCTCTTTCTCACCTCCGACACAGACAGACAGACAGACAGACAGAGACACACACACACACACACACACACAATTACGTCAAGACTGATGGACTAAACACATCTGACTCCAGGCTGAGGGACTGATTACCTCAAACTCCTACTTATCTTTCACCGTTTTTCTGCAATGAACTGAAGAAGCCACTATGTGGCGAAACGTGTCTCTTTATCAACTTGTGGGTTTTGTAAGCCATTTATTCACAGCAAGAGGCATATTACAAGATGGTACAATACCACAAGACACAAAGACACATCCCAAAGAGTAAATCCTCCTGCCTTTTCTTGTTAATATTCAATGCTTAAAATAAAAATAAAATATAACTAGGTAGGTGAGCATCTCAGAAGTAAACGCCATACAATGTTTTAAGTTTAAAGAAACAAATATAAGTGATGTTGGTGAAAAGTGAGATATGGGACACACGTACAATGTATATAAAAGTGAGAAGGTAAATAAGTCACGGAGAGGAGGAGAAAGACTATAAAAGATACTTGTAATACAACAGAATGCGAGGTATTAAATTAGAGAAGAATAATCTAGTAACTGCTCGTGAATATAAACTACCGACAACAACGGCAAATGAATTCAAGGAACTCATAAGGTACATAATTGGCTACCTTGAAAATCTTGAAAATGCTAAAAGAAATATTACTCTTTGAAGATTTCAACCTTACAAACGTTATGTGGAAGATGGTTAACAACAGCATTATACCAAAAAATCGTACCTAGAAGCATATTAACACAAGACACATATCAAAGAACACTTATGACTCATTATAAAGATTGTTTTGAACCAACAGGATATGAGACTAATTAGATATATAACAATCATAAATAAAATATACTCCATTCATAATTAAATTTATTATAACAAAAATAAATCCATGCATAGAAAATTTAAGAAATAGGTAACTGAGAAATACACAGTAAATTTAACTACAAGAGAAGTGATGGGACAAAATAAACACGAACTATAAAACATTCCCAGGGAAAAGCTGCCGAGCAACCTTCACTTACACCAGTATATTGTACAGCACAAAGAAGACTACTAAAGATCAAATACTGGAAGATACTGTAGAAGAATGTACAGAAGAAACTGGGTTATTGAACTGTTTTAGGATGACCTTGTCACAGGCAAGATCTACACCGAAATTGCCGAAATATAGCAAAAACTAAAGCGTTCACACTAGATGAAAGAAGCAGAATAAGAATAAAAAGGCCATTCAGGAAACTGTAAAAGAAACTCGCAAGTGTTTTTACACATAAGCAAATCTAAGCCAAAAACAAACTTTATAACTTGCTACTACCATCAGGACGTTCATCCACAGATGACGGAAAAACAAATGATACACTTAGTGAGGTTGGTTTGTGTTTCGAGTCCTGGTATTACATGATGATGAGTGTTGAAAGGCCAATGTATATCAATGTTCGGTAATCCACTAAATGAAAAGATTTATTTCATTAACTCTGGTCATCCTACAAATTATTTATCTGCTAAAATCACAAAATCAACTGCGGCATGAGTCGAGTATGTTACAATTTATTCGACGTTCGCCACACAACCATTGGCTGCCCTCTCGACCAGCGACCTGACAATTGAGAGCACAGCAGTTCTCGCGGCCCCACTGCTGTATTTATTGTCCAGTTCAACTCACCAATCAGGCGAGAGCCTGTTTTCCCAGCCAAATGATGTCACACCATCCTGCCTGGCTGGGAGACTGATCTCTGGCTGCCTTGGATCAACGTCTAGCGCGAGCTAGGCGCCAAGGTATTGGTCCAGTGTGGTCAGAATGGTAAAGCACTGCGTACCTTGTTCCAAGGTTCGTAGGTTCGAGTCTCCTTCGGCCAGAGATCAGTGTTTGTGTATATTTCGCCTGCTCTTGCGAATTCCTTGCATATATCTATATCTATCTATCTATATATATATATATATATATATATATATATATATATATATATATATAGTCGTTCCGAATAGGTAAAAATTGCGATTTTGGCTTAAATAGCAACGCTCTTCTTACCGAGTAACGCAAGCGAAAGTTTGTGCATGCAATAATTTCGCAGAAATCATTCTGAACCTAACGAATAATATATATGTCATTGTGTTTGTATATTTAATTATTGTAAACTGATCTAAAATATATTTAGTTGGATTAGGCTAAATTATATTGCGCTTGTTATAATAAGGTTAGGTAGGTTTACTAAGGTTCTTTTGGTACAAAATTATTAATTTTTACATTAACATAAATGAAAAAAATATATCTTTAAACATATAAGAGAAATTTTTAGAAAGGACTTAATTTTGAATGAGTTCTTGCTAACTGACCAGTTTTACCTATTCGGCACGACAAACACACATTAATATTATATATATATATAGCAGACTTTGTTTACAGCCAGGTGCTACAAGGCCCTGAACTGTTACCTGGGCTCGTAATATCACTCATACACATTTATAACGCTAACTCACAAAACATTACTGACATTAATAAGTACACATTCATAACACTAACTCATATAACACTAATGACGTCTACAATTGCACACAATAACAAGCACATCCTGTTGCCTGCCAGGATAAATCAGTCTTTACATCACATTACAGAGGCATCAAAATAAAACTCTACGTCTCCCATCGTTATCAATCTCAATAACTTTTCCTCCTCGAGACTTTAATATACTAAATGTACGCCTGCGAGCAAGCTGCCAACACTATGCCTGACAACAAGATCTGATTATATATATATATATATATATATATATATATATATATATATATATATATATATATATATATATAGCAATGAAATTACGAAACAAGTGATTTTAATTCATTTACCAAACTGCGGCAGACCAGGACTCGACCCTACGAACATTGTACCGCCTCCAGAGACAACAGAACATACGCGTCACCTTTACGACTCAGCCACCGATCCTACAATATCCTATATATATATATATATATATATATATATATATATATATATATATATATATATATATATATATATATATATATATATATATATATATATTTTCAACAAGTCGGCCGCCTCCCACCGAGGCAGGGTGACCCAAAGAGAAAGAAAATCCCCAAAAAGAAAATACTTTCATCATTCAACATTTTCACCTCACACATAATCACTGTTTTTTGCAGAGGTGCTCAGAACACAACAGTTTAGAAGCATATACGTATAAAGATACACAACATATACCTCCAAACTCCTAATATCCCAAAACCCCTCCTATAGAGTACAGGCACTGTACTTCCCATTTCCAGGACTCAAGTCCGGCTATATAAAAATAACCGGTTTCCCTGAATCCCTTCATTAAATATTACCCTGCTCACACTCCAACAGATCGTCAAGTCCCAAATACCATTCGTCTCCATTCACGCCTATCGAACACGCTCATGCACGCCTGCTGGAAGTCCAAGCCCCTCGCCCACAAAACCTCCCTTACTCCTTCCTTCCAACCTTTTCGAGGACGACCCCTACCCCGCCTTCCTTCTCCTACAGATTTAAATGCTCTCCATGTCATTCTACTTTGATCCATTCTCTCTAAATGACCAAATCACCTCAACAACCCCTCTTCAGCCCTCTAATACTTTTATTAACTCCACACCTTCTCCTAATTTCCACACTCCGAATTTTCTGCATAATATTCACAACACACATTGCCCTTAGACAGGACATATCCACTGCCTCCAACCGCCTCCTCTCTGCAGCATTTGCAACCCAAGCTTCACACCCGTATAAGAGTGTTGGTACTACTATACTTTCATACATTCCCTTCATTGCCTCCATAGATAACGTTTTTTGACTCCACATATACCTCAACGCACCACTCACCTTTTTTCCTTCATCAATTCTATGATTAACCTCATCCTTCATAAATCCATCCGCCGACACGTCAACTCCTAAGTATCTGAAAACATTCACTTCTTCCATACTCCTCCCCAATTTGATATCCAATTTTTCTTTATCTAAATCATTTGATACCCTCATCACCTTACTCTTTTCTATGTTCACTTTCAACTTTCTACCTTTACACACACTCCCAAACTCATCCACTAACCTTTGCAATTTTTCTTTAGAATCTCCCATAAGCACAGTATCATCAGCAAAAAGTAACTGTGTCAATTCCCATTTTGTATTTGATTCCCCATAATTTAATCCCACCCCTCTCCCGAACACCCTAGCATTTACTTCTTTTACAACCCCATCTATAAATATATTTTATTAATATAATATAAATATAAATATAATATATAATATAAATATAATATATAATATATAATATAAATATAATATATAATATAAATATAATATATAATATAAATATAATATAAATATAAATATAATATATAATATAAATATAAATATAATATAAATATAAATATAATATATAATATAAATATAAATATAATATATAATATAAATATAAATATAATATAAATATAAATATAATATAAATATAAATATAATATATAATATAAATATAATATATATATATATATATATATATATATATATATATATATATATATATATATATATATATATATATATATATTACACATACCCATTGAGCTCTCTTATAAAACTCCTTTAAACTGTGACTATTTTATACATGTGATTGAGAAAGTGCATCCAGAGTGAATGCCTTTCCAGGCGTAATTAAATTTTGGATGAACTTTTCTAATCATAAAATCACGCTATGCAGATGAGCTTCATGAGAAAGCTCGCTGTATATAATATTTTGTTCTGGTGGTAAATAGCGGTTTGAACTGCACATCTGCCTTACCTTGCGCCACGCACTATGGAACACAGCACGCTGACATGCACACTGCTTCCTCCCTTAACAAATCACTCCTGTAATAACTTCACTCCTCAGTTATTTACTTTAAGCGGCCACAGCCAAGTATAAACACGGGGAAAGGTAGACATTTCCAGCACACACACACGAGAGAGAGAGAGAGAGAGAGAGAGAGAGAGAGAGAGAGAGAGAGAGAGAGAGAGAGATAGAGAGATAGATAAATAGATAGATAGAGAGAGAGAGAGAGAGAGAGAGAGAGAGAGAGAGAGAGAGAGAGAGAGAGAGAGAGAGAGAGAGAGATAGATAGATAGATAGATAGATAGATAGATAGATAGATAGAGAGAGAGAGAGAGAGAGAGAGAGAGAGAGAGAGAGAGAGAGAGAGAGAGAGAGATAGACAGACAGACAGACAGAGAATATAACAGAGGAGCTGGCTCAGATGAGAGAGCGCGCGGGCAAGAGCACAATTTAGAAGAGCCGGCTTGGTTGTGATTGGTCGCTGGGCGAGGTGTGGTCTTAATGCAATTGCCCAAACTGGTGTAGTTAGCCTGGTTTCCTTGATTGGTGGGAAGCTTGCGGTCAGCACTGCTTCGGTCACATATCCCCCTACTCCCCCCGGTCCTAACCCCCACAACTGTAAAAGAACATATATATATATATATAAACGCAAATATATGTATACATGTATGTTGTAATCTTAGTTCAAGATTTTTTTTCCGGTTTGTTCGTAATAAACTTTATTACGACACAGCCATCAACTTTTTGAGGAATTATCAGGATTTTTTTTTTTACTGTATCACATGTGTGTCTATGTGTTTTCCATCCCTCGGTGATATAGGTTATCCCGAGCGATGGTAATTCCCAAGTGACAGTAACAGCAGCTCTGCTGGAAGGTAAACCTTTGATGTTGTCGTAGCTGATGATCCCTTACTGGAATACTTGACCATATCCTTATTGTCTTACTGAAGTCTGCCAGCTTAGACTGACACTACTGAAGTCTGCCAGCTTAGACTGACACTACTGAAGTCTGCCAGCTTAGACTGACACTACTGAAGTCTGCCAGCTTAGACTGACACTACTGAAGTCTGCCAGCTTAGACTGACACTACTGAAGTCTGCCAGCTTAGACTGACACTACTGAAGTCTGCCAGCTTAGACTGACACTACTGAAGTCTGCCAGCTTAGACTGACACTACTGAAGTCTGCCAGCTTAGACTGACACTACTGAAGTCTGCCAGCTTAGACTGACACTACTGAAGTCTGCCAGCTTAGACTGACACTACTGAAGTCTGCCAGCTTAGACTGACACTACTGAAGTCTGCCAGCTTAGACTGACACTACTGAAGTCTGCCAGCTTAGACTGACACTACTGAAGTCTGCCAGCTTAGACTGACACTACTGAAGTCTGCCAGCTTAGACTGACACTACTGAAGTCTGCCAGCTTAGACTGACACTACTGAAGTCTGCCAGCTTAGACTGACACTACTGAAGTCTGCCAGCTTAGACTGACACTACTGAAGTCTGCCAGCTTAGACTGACACTACTGAAGTCTGCCAGCTTAGACTGACACTACTGAAGTCTGCCAGCTTAGACTGACACTACTGAAGTCTGCCAGCTTAGACTGACACTACTGAAGTCTGCCAGCTTAGACTGACACTACTGAAGTCTGCCAGCTTAGACTGACACTACTGAAGTCTGCCAGCTTAGACTGACACTACTGAAGTCTGCCAGCTTAGACTGACACTACTGAAGTCTGCCAGCTCAGACTGACACTACTGAAGTCTGCCAGCTTAGACTGACACTACTGAAGTCTGCCAGCTTAGACTGACACTACTGAAGTCTGCCAGCTTAGACTGACACTACTGAAGTCTGCCAGCTCAGACTGACACTACTGAAGTCTGCCAGCTTAGACTGACACTACTGAAGTCTGCCAGCTCAGACTGACACTACTGAAGTCTGCCAGCTTAGACTGACACTACTGAAGTCTGCCAGCTCAGACTGACACTACTGAAGTCTGCCAGCTCAGACTGACACTACTGAAGTCTGCCAGCTCAGACTGACACTACTGAAGTCTGCCAGCTTAGACTGACACTACTGAAGTCTGCCAGCTCAGACTGACACTACTGAAGTCTGCCAGCTTAGACTGACACTACTGAAGTCTGCCAGCTCAGACTGACACTACTGAAGTCTGCCAGCTCAGACTGACACTACTGAAGTCTGCCAGCTCAGGCTGACACTACTGAAGTCTGCCAGCTCGGGCTGACACTACTGAAGTCTGCCAGCTCAGACTGACACTACTGAAGTCTGCCAGCTCAGACTGACACTACTGAAGTCTGCCAGCCCAGGCTGACACTACTGAAGTCTGCCAGCTCGGGCTGACACTACTGAAGTCTGCCAGCTCAGACTGACACTACTGAAGTCTGCCAGCTCAGGCTGACACTACTGAAGTCTGCCAGCTCAGGCTGACACTACCGAAGTCTGCCAGCTCAGGCTGACACTATTGAAGTCTGCCAGCTCAGGCTGACACTACTGAAGTCTGCCAGCTCAGGCTGACACTACTGAAGTCTGCCAGCTCAGGCTGACACTACCGAAGTCTGCCAGCTCAGGCTGACACTATTGAAGTCTGCCAGCTCAGGCTGACACTACTGAAGTCTGCCAGCTCAGGCTGACACTACTGAAGTCTGCCAGCTCAGGCTGACACTACTGAAGTCTGCCAGCTCAGGCTGACACTACTGAAGTCTGCCAGCTCAGGCTGACACTACTGAAGTCTCCCAGCTCAGGCTGACGAATTTCAACACCTTGCAAGAGCATCCTGCGTGATGAAATATCACAGAGAAAAACTAGCTTTTGCTCCCACTGTGTAATTAATAGTCAGCAGTACTCCACGGCTTGGAATATAAACAAATGGTTATAATTATAACCTTAGTTTTTTAAGAGTGGAGGGGTAAGCCAGTAGAAGGCCTTGGTCAGATGACCAAAAGCTCCAGCTGCGGGTCATAATGTGATTCAGACTTGCGTTAGGAAACACTTGTCCTTTTGCCGGGTCACCAACTGGACAAGACCCGGGCCGGGACAGTACCGGCGATCCGACGAATCGAAACTATGTATCCTGTTTCCGAACAGACCTTACCTAACTTAACCGGTCTCAGACCAGGCCTACTCACTGGGAAATATACAAGAACTATTAAAAACATAGGAACGCCTGAATATACAGAACGCAAGAGGTAGTTTGTTTGGTTTACCTGCCGTCTTGCGTGTTCACAATTTCGTTTCACACTCTTATGACTGAACAATAATACACCTTGGATGGTTGGCCTCTTATCATCCTACCTGATGTGTATGTTTCATGGCAGGACGGTAGGACCTCCCTGGATGGTAGCTGTCTACTTATCTACTATCCTCATCTGACTTTACAAGTTATGAGCTGTCATCCTACCTCAGCTCACTTTACAAACTAAGAACTATTATCCTGCCTGGGTTCACTTTACAAGCTAAGAGCTGTTAATCCACCTCAGTTCACTTTACAAGCTAAGAACTATTAACTCAGTTTATTTCAGAGTCTGGTCCTACTAATTATAAAGTGATTTTATTGATGAATGCTCTGTTAATTACGCTAGATATGGCCATACTGGGTACAGTAGAGTCGTGTTGGTTTCTGAAGTGGCAGTCTTGTAACGTTCATGGAAAGTCATAAATCAGTAAGGGTTTTACAGTACCTGGGAAATGTGAGGTAATTAAAAAGGTAAGGGAAGTTCCAATTCCCTGGACGGAGAGCCTCGGACCGCAAGAGACCCCGTTGAAGGGTCATGTTCCCTATTACCAGGCTAGAAGCATGGACCTAACGATAGGTTGTTGGTAATCCCCAGCGATAAGCCTCCCAGCAGACCCTGGGAATTATTTTCCTCGTTGGAGGGATTAAGTCAGGATTGACCAAACTGATAGCGTCCACCTCTGGGATTGGTGGAGATAAAGACAGGCATATTAATGAGAGACACAGCTTACCATGGTGGGAGAATGGTCGCTCTGGTGCTGTCATCTCAATTCCTCAATCAGTTTCAGGTGGTAATATATTACATGATATAGTATCGTGCAGAGGCAAGCACTTGGCTTACTAAGCCACCCCCCCCCCTCCTTCCATCCTTCCCAAGCCAGTATAAACGTTCAGCCATCCAGTTACTAAAGTGGTGTTTGCGTAATTACCCTTAGACAAAGACGAGTTGCAGAGGAAGCTTTCATCTTTGTGAGATTTTGCCCTGCATGTTATTTCATACTGTTTAAGATTGTGTGCGCGTGCTGAATCACTGTAATGTTCCTCGTTATATCGAGAAGTAATAATACAATCACATTAAGCGCCGAACACGAAATGTATCGATTAGTAAGTGAACGGTATGGAGGAATCAGGTGCTTCAATAATATCCTTTGTGTAGAGCATCCACCAGTATAACTACCTATTTGTCAATATCCGAGTTTGCAGAGTCAAGCTCTAGCTCTCCTGTCCTCCCCTTTAAACCTTTGACCGACTGACATGCTAAACTACCAGGGTCATACAGCGCTGTAACCCCGTGTACAGTGTTCACTTCCACTATGTTACTGCCTAACTCATTCCACTTATCTGCCGCTGTGACACTGAAGAAGTACTTCCTAATATCCCTGTCACTCATCTGAGTGTGCAGCTTCCTATCATGCACTCTTGTTCTTGTTTTTCATCCCTGGTAAAGAGATTATCCTTGTTTATCCTGTCAACACCCTATATCATTTTATGTCACGGTCATATCCTCAATTGTTCTTCGTTCCTCTCAGCAGTTCATCCGTCCCCTACCTCACCTCAGGTACTAGCTGCACTGTGTTGGGTATATCTTTATGTTGCTTCCTCATACTTCAGTGTAAGTAGCTCCATCATTTATGTTGCTTCCTCATACTTCAGTGTAAGTAGCTCCATCATTTATGTTGCTTCCTCATACTTCAGTGTAAGTAGCTCCATCATTTATGTTGCATCCTCATACTTCAGTAAGTAGCTCCATCATTTATATTGCTTCCTCATACTTCAGTGTAAACAGCTGTATATCTAGCAGGTCTCATTTATGATGAAAATGGTATATAACATCGTCAAGTTGAAAAATAAGACACATGTACAACAGTTGAGTATCTTTACTGACTGAAACGTCTCGCCTACACAGTAGGCTTCTTCAATCAAATAACATATTAGAGGCAGCAAGCAAAGTAGCAAGGTAAAGTTGTAATCGGTCCATCAACCTTGGAGAAATAGTTCTGAGGTGGTCAGTCCCTCAGCCTGAAGAAGTGTTTAGCTCCATGGTCTGGAACAGTGTGAAGCTGAAACATAAGAATAATCTTAAATACTGCCGAAGGTCAGGCTTGAAGTTTTCATTTAAACTAAAAGTCTTGTTATCCTCGTTGCATGTTTGTATCTGACGTATTTATAATAATATTTATTTCTACAAGTACATGATACAACTTATACAAACATAGCTGACATCAATAACATACTACACAGAAAGCCCCTGATTATGCAGAGCATTTCTCGCAACTTAGATGAGCTACCAACCAAGCTACGAGACCGCGGCAGTCCTCATCATAACCTTCCGTCCTGCTCTCATTCTGCTTCCTTCCTTTAAATATTGCATTAGAAAGACATTCATCACAGTGTCATGAAATTTAGGCTCCTGGACATTTGGCCGATGGACACTTCGCGGACTGAGATTTCATCGAAGAACATTTGACCGAATGGACATACGGGCGAACTGGCATTCATCCCCTTAACCTAACCCAATTATCCTTTCGGTTTATTGTCTGTTCGGCCAAATGACTGTCGGCGTTATATCCGTTCGTCCACTTGTCCTTCGGTCAAATGTCTGCCGGCCAAGTATCCGTCGGTCATCTCTCCGGCCACGAAAATTTAACTGTCAATGTTTGTTGTCCTCCATGTGGGTCACTGCTGTCTTAATCTATTCCTCAGTGATTGAAGTCACATATAATTAGTAACTTATTATAATAAACGTTGAAGTCTTCAAAAGGAAACTGGACAATTCTCTCCAGCGAGTGCCAGGCCACCAAGGCAGGATGTAACATACACCAGCTGCCCGTTTAAAAGCAACAGCCTGGATGAACAGGCAATCAACAATAAAGCCTTGACGTAAGGTCAGGCTGCGTGATTGGAAAACTCCTGAAATCGATCACAGATGTCCTGCTGCGGATACTGAGCTCCAGCTCTTGGATCCTGTCTCTTAAACTTTATTAAGATGGGTGTATCAGCTGTAGAAAAGCAGATCTCGGCTTGGGGAGTGCAAATAATTGTAAATCTGACATTTGAAGCTCACACGCGTCCAAGAGCTAGCTTTCAACAAAACTGAAATAGCTAATTACACACACACACACACACACAGACACACACACACACACAGACACACACACACACACACACACACACACACACACACACACACACACACACACACACACACACACACTACCGCGGCTACGAATGTGTGTTGAAACAAAATCTTAAAAATATATCGTCGAGTGTGAGGAAGAAAACCCTGGTGACATTAATTAAAAGATTCACAAGAGTATAAGAACACAGCAACTACAATGACGACCAACTGTCGTGGACTCCAACACAAAGTAATATTTAGATCAATAACATGATTATAGAATGTGTGTGTGTGTGTGTGTGTGTGTGTGTGTGTGCACTCAGCTATTTGTACTCACCTATTTGTGGTTGCAGGGGTCGACTCAGCTCCTGGCCCCGTGTGTGTGTGTGTGTACTCACCTAGTTGTACTCACCTAGTTGAGGTTGCAGGGGTCGAGTCCAAGCTCCTGGCCCCGCCTCTTCACTGGTCACTACTAGGTCACTCTCCCTGAACCATGAGCTTTATCGTACCTCTGCTTAAAGCTATGTATGGATCCTGCCTCCACTACATCGCTTCCCAAACTATTCCACTTCCTGACTACTCTGTGGCTGAAGAAATACTTCCTAACATCCCTTTGATTCATCTGTGTCTTCAGCTTCCAACTGTGTCCCCGTGTTGCTGTGTCCAGTCTCTGGAACATCCTGTCTTTATCCACCTTGTCAATTCCTCTCAGTATTTTGTAAGTCGTTATCATGTCCCCCCTATCTCTCCTGTCCTCCAGTGTCGTCAGGTTGATTTCCCTTAACCTCTCCTCATAGGACATACCTCTTAACCCTGGGACTAGTCTTGTTGCAAACCTTTGCACTTTCTCTAGTTTCTTTACATGCTTGGCTAGGTGTGGGTTCCAAACTGGTGCCGCATACTCTAATATGGGCCTAACGTACACGGTGTACAGGGTCCTGAACGACTCCTTATTAAGATGTCGGAATGCTGTTCTGAGGTTTGCCAGGCGCCCATATGCTGCGGCAGTTATTTGGTTGATGTGCGCTTCAGGAGATGTGCCTGGTGTTATACTCACCCCAAGATCTTTTTCCTTGAGTGATGTTTGTAGTCTCTGGCCCCTTAGACTGTACTCCGTCTGCGGTCTTCTTTGCCCTTCCCCAATCCTCATAACTTTGCACTTGGTGGGATTGAACTCCAGGAGCCAGTTGCTGGACCAGGTCTGCAGCCTGTCCAGATCCCTTTGTAGTTCTGCCTGGTCTTCGATCGAATGAACTCTTCTCATCAACTTCACGTCATCTGCAAACAGGGACACCTCGGAGTTTATTCCTTCCGTCATGTCGTTCACAAATACCAGAAACAGCACTGGTCCTAGGACTGACCCCTGTGGGACCCCGCTGGTCACAGGTGCCCACTCTGACACCTCGCCACGTACCATTACTCGCTGCTGTCTTCCTGACAAGTATTCCCTGATCCATTGCAGTGCCTTCCCTGTTATCCCTGCTTTGTCCTCCAGTTTTTGCACTAATCTCTTGTGTGTGTGTGTGTGTGTGTGTCTACCTATTTGTCTGCCTGTCTGTATCTTTGTCTATGTATCTGTCTGTATCTGTGTCAGTCAATCATTTAAGTAGGGTTTCATTAAGTCAGTTATTTCGTAAGGTTAGCAGCGCCTACTCGCCAACACTGTTGACACACCACACACATCACACAAACTATCACTGAAGCACTCAAACAAGGCCTAGTGAGAGAGAGAGAGAGAGAGAGAGAGAGAGAGAGAGAGAGAGAGAGAGAGAGTAATTCCACCTTTAAATCGACAGGATGGGACCACCTCTACTAGTAGTCAAGAGAAGGCGGACCCCTTTGCTGAACACTTTGCTACCGAAATGCAAGTTCCTGATCCAGCAAGGAACCCTCCTTGGCTAGCTGCAAGAACTGTGTCAAAACTGTCAGTGGTGACAATAAGGCAGGAGGAGGTGCATTTCCTTCTTAAATCGCTTGACCAAGAAAAGGCTGTGGGCCCAGACAAATTGAGCCCAAGATTGCTGTGATGTGCAGACCAGCTAGCAGCACCTCTAACTCGCATCTTTCAGCACTGCCTAGTACAGTGTAAATGGCTCTCTCAATGGAAAGAGGCAAATGTAGTCCCTGTTTACAAAAAGAAGAGCAGAACAGAAATCAGCAACTACAGACTAGTGTCACTCCTGTCAATCACTGGTAAGATCCTTGAGACAATAATCTCAAGACAAATGACAGAGTTTTTTGACTACCACTCACTACTTTGTGATCGTCAATATGGTTTCAGGAAAGGTTACTCTGCTGTTGATCTGTTGTTAAACCTCTCCACTAAGTGGCACCAGTCACTGGATGAATCCAAAGTCAGCTGTGTGGTAGCACTGAACACTGCTGGCGCTTTCGACCGGGTGTGGCACCAGGGCCTCTTAGCAAAACTTCAAGCACTGGGAACTGCAGGCTCTACGCTATGTCTCCTCAGTGATTACCTTCATGGTAGATCTCTAAGTGTAGCTCTCAGTGGAACGGAATCAGCAAGACATCCTATTGGGGCAAGTGTTCCACAAGGAAGCGTGCTGGGACCATTGTTATGGAATGTCTACTTCAACGACCTTCTTCATCTCATCCCAGAATCACAAGCATATGCAGACGACTGTACACTGACATTCACTTATCCAAGAGAAGAAATGCCAGCTGCTCTAAGCTACATCAATCACCAGCTAAGAGCTATATCAGCTTGGGGAAATAGATGGCAAGTAACATTTGCACCTGAGAAAACGCAAATGATGATCGTCTCTAGGCACTATGATGGTAATGCTGGTGCAGTAGTAAGGATGAATGGGAAGGTGTTGGCACCTGGAGAAGAAGTTGATATCCTTGGGGTGAAATTTGACTCCAAACTAACCATGAAGAACCATGTTGTAAATCTTGCAAACAAGGCAGCCAGGAAGCTTACAGCACTTCGCCGTATCTCGCATCTGCTTGACAGTAGGGGTTGCAAGATTCTGTACGAGGCACAAGTACACTCACACCTTGAGTATGCTCCACTTTCTTGGTTTGCCTGCCCCCCCCCCTCTCATCTGCGACTGCTTGACAGAGTAGAGAACAGAGCAAGACGTCTCGTCTCTCGCCTGGACCCATCCTGGATAGATCTGTCATTTCAGCAGAGCCTTCAACACAGGAGGGATGTGGGTGGCCTTACTGTTATGTACAAGGCCAATATTGTCAAAGTACTACACTTGGATCCACTTCGAGGACAGCGTGAAACAAGCTTTTATACCACAAGACGAGCAGAAAGCAGCAACTTCACTCTGGCTGTACCCTTCTCCAGAACATCACTCCATCTGAGATCATATATACCCAGGATGACTCGAGTATGGAACACATTCGTACAGCATAATGATGTCAACGAGATAAAGTCAGTTGATCAAATGAAAATGCTGGCCCACAGATGGCTCCAACTTCATCCTGTTCCCTATATGTATGTCCCATAACAATAAAAATGTTTTCAAATGAGCTGATGTAGGTAACAGCTCTTAGCTTGCCAATAAAGTTAGGAATCCTTAACCTGTAAATACCTGTAAATAACCTGTAAATAAAGCTAGGGATCCTTAACCTTGTCCAACCCTGTGTAAAGAGAGAGAGAGAGAGAGAGAGAGAGAGAGAGAGAGAGAGAGAGAGAGAGAGAGAGAGAGAGAGAGAGAGAGAGAGAGAGAGAATGGAACACATTCGTACAGCATAATGATGTCAACGAGATAAAGTCAGTTGATCAAATGAAAATGCTGGCCCACAGATGGCTCCAACTTCATCCTGTTCCCTACTTGTATGTCTCATAACAACAAAAATGCTTTCAAATGAGCTGATGCAGGTAACAGCTCTTAGCTTACCAATAAAGATAGGAATCCTTAACCTGTAAATAGCTTGTCAATAAAGCTAGGGATCCTTAACCTTGTCAAACCCTGTGTAAAAAAGAGAGAGAGGGAGAGAGAGAGGGAGAGAGAGAGAGAGAGAGAGAGAGAGAGAGAGAGAGAGAGAGAGAGAGAGAGAGAGAGAGAGAGAGAGAGAGAGAGAGAGAGAGAGGAATAAGATAGATGAGGAAAGGGGAAGAGGTGATGGGAAGAAGAGGAGAGGGGAGATTGGTATTTTTTTAACCCCTCTTTGTTACTTTCATATAGGATAGGGTAGGAGCAGTGTGTTGCTACCCTATTCTATATGATATTAACACAGTGGGAACAAAAACTAACTATATGAAGAAAGGGGAAAGGAAGAGGGGAAGAAATTTTAAACAGAAGAGAGAGAATAAGGGGAGAAAGCGGAGAATATGATGACTGGGGGAAGGGGTGGAAGGAAAAGGGAAGGGGCGTGAGGAAAAAGGGGGGAGCTTAGGGGTGATGTTTCATTTGTATTAACAGATTAGTAGTGAAGTAGAGCTGCTGACACTCTGGGATTACTAGCCAAACAATGATCTCTTCAAGACTCTTCTCTCTCCCTCACCACCTCCTCCCTCTTCCTCCTCCATTTTCCTCATCCAAACTCCTCTTATTCTTCCTCTTCATTCTTCTTCTCATCTTCCTCCAACTCTAGTTCCTTTATCATCTCTTTCTTCAACATCTGCTTCTCCACATTTCATTTCCTTCTCGTTCTTCATATTTATCTCCACGTTGTCTTCGTGGGTAGTTAGAGGTGAAGAACCTTGTTCGGCTCTCTTTTTCTCCTCTGCCCTCCTCCACTTTCCTTCTCCTGCAATTCTCCTCATCTTTCACTTCCCTTCTTGCTCTCATTATTCTCCACTTCCTCTTCCGCTACAGTATCCCTCATTCCAATCCTCTTCCTCCTCTACCTCTTTCACTAACCTTCTCTTGTATCTCCTCTACTCTTCTTCTTCTTCCCCCTCCTCTTCTTGCACCTCCTCCCCCCTCCTCTTCCTGCACCTCCTCCCCTCCTCTTCCTGCGCCCCTTCCCCCTCCTCTTCCCGCACCTCCTCCCCCTCCTCTTCCTGCACCTCCTCCCCCTACTCTTCCTGCGCCTCCTCCCCCTCCTCTTCCTGCACCTCCTTCCCCCTCCTCTTCCTGCACCTCCTTCCCCCTCCTCTTCCTGCACCTCCTCCCCCTCCTCTTCCTGCACCTCCCCCTCCTCTTCCTGCACCTCCCCCTCCTCTTCCCGCACCTCCTCCCCCCTCCTCTTCCTGCACCTCCTCCCCCTCCTCTTCCTGCACCTCCTCCCCCTCCCCTTCCTGCACTTCCTCCCCCTCCCCTTCCTGAACTTCCTCCCCCTCCTCTTCCTGCAACTCCTCCCCCTCCACGTCCTGCACCTCCGCCCCCTCCTCTTCCTGCACCTCCTCCCCCTCCTCTTCCTACACCTCCTCCCCCCTCCTCTTCCTACACCTCCTCCCCCTCCTCTTCCTGCAACTCCTCCCCCTCCTCTTCCTGCACCTCCCCCTCCTCTTCCTGCACCTCCTCCCCCTCCTCTTCCTGCACCTCCTCCCCTCCTCTTCCTGCACCTCCTCCTCCTCCTCTTCCTGCACCTCCTCCCCCTCCTCTTCCTGCACCCCCTCCCCCACCTTTTCCTGCACCTCCTCCTCCTCCTCTTCCTGCACCTCCTCCCCCTCCTCTTCCTGCACCTCCTCCCCTCCTCTTCCTGCACCTCCTCCCCTCCTCTTCTTGCACCTCCTCCCCCCCTCCTCTTCCTGCACCTCCTCCACCTCCTCTTCCTGCGCCCCTTCCCCCTCCTCTTCCCGCACCTCCTCCCCCCTCCTCTTCCTGCACCTCCTCCCCCTACTCTTCCTGCGCCTCCTCCCCCTCCTCTTCCTGCACCTCCTTCCCCCTCCTCTTCCTGCACCTCCTTCCCCCTCCTCTTCCTGCACCTCCTCCCCCTCCTCTTCCTGCACCTCCCCCTCCTCTTCCTGCACCTCCTCCCCCTCCTCTTCCTGCACCTCCTCCCCCTCCTCTTCCTGCACTTCCTCTTCCTGCACTTCCTCCCCCTCCTCTTCCTGCAACTCCTCCCCCTCCTCTTCCTGCACCTCCTCCCCCTCCTCTTCCTGCACCTCCACCCCCTCCTCGTCCTACACCTCCTCCCCCTCCTCTTCCTGCACCTCCTTCCCCCTCCTCTTCCTGCACCTCCTTCCCCCTCCTCTTCCTGCACCTCCTTCCCCCTCCTCTTCCTGCACCTCCTCCCCCTCCCCTTCCTGCACTTCCTCCCCCTCCCCCCTGAACTTCCTCCCCCTCCTCTTCCTGCAACTCCTCCCCTCCTCTTCCTGCACCTCCTCCCCCTCCTCTTCCTGCACCTCCTCCCCCTCCTCTTCCTGCACCTCCTCCCCCTCCTCTTCCTACACCTCCTCCCCCCTCCTCTTCCTGCACCTCCTCCCCCTCCTCTTCCTGCAACTCCTCCCCCTCCTCTTCCTGCACCTCCCCCTCCTCTTCCTGCACCTCCTCCCCCTCCTCTTCCTGCACCTCCTCCCCCTCCTCTTCCTGCACCTCCTCCTCCTCCTCTTCCTGCACCTCCTCCCCTCCTCTTCCTGCACCCCCTCCCCCTCCTTTTCCTGCACCTCCTCCTCCTCCTCTTCCTGCACCTCCTCCCCCCTCCTCTTCCTGCACCTCCTCCCCCTCCTCTTCCTGCACCTCCTCCTCTTCCTGCACCTCCTCCCCCCTGCACCTCCTCCCCCTCCTCTTCCTGCACCTCCTCCTCCTCCTCTTCCTGCACCTCCTCCCCCCTCCTCTTCCTGCATCTCCTCCCCTCCTCTTCCTGCACCTCCTCCCCTCCTCTTCCTGCACCTCCTCTTCCTGCACCTCCTCCTCCTCCCCCCTCCTCTTCCTGCACTTCCTCCCCTCCTCCTCCTGCACTTCCTCCTGCACCTCCTCTTCCTGCACCTCCTCTTCCTGCACCTCCTCTTCCTGCACTTCCTCTTCCTGCACTTCCTCCCCCTCCTCTTCCTACACCTCCTCCCCCTCCTATTCCTGCACCTCCTCCCCCCCTCCTCTTCCTGCACCTCCTCCCCTCCTCTTCCTGCACCTCCTCCCCTCCTCTTCCTGCACCTCCTCCCCTCCTCTTCCTCTCCTCTTCCTGCACCTCCTCCTCCTCCCCCCTCCTCTTCCTGCACCTCCTCCCCTCCCTTCCTGCACCTCCTCCCCTCCTCTTCCTGCACCTCCTCCCCCTCCTCTTCCTGCACCTCCTCCTCCTCTTCCTGCACCTCCTCCCCCTCCTCTTCCTGCACCTCCACCCCCTCCTCTTCCTGCACCTCCTCCCCTCCTCCTCTTCCTGCACCTCCTCCCCCCTCCTCTTCCTGCACCTCCTCCCCTCCTCTTCCTGCACCTCCTACCCCTCCTCTTCCTGCACCTCCTCCCCCTCGTCCTGCTCCACCTCCTCCTCCTCTTCCTGCACCTCCTCCCCCTCCTTTTCCTGCACCTCCTCCTCCTCCTCTTCCTGCACCTCCTCCCCCCTCCTCTTCCTGCACCTCCTCCCCTCCTCTTCCTGCACCTCCTCCCCTCCACTTCATGCACCTCCTCCTCCTCCTCCTCTTCCTGCACCTCCTCCCCCTCCTCTTCCTGCACCTCCTCCCCCTCCTCTTCCTGCACCACCTCCTCCTCCTCTTCCTGCACCTCCTCCCCCCTCCTCTTCCTGCACCTCCTCCCCTCCTCTTCCTGCACCTCCTCCCCTCCTCTTCCTGCACCTCCTCCTCCTCCTCCTCCTCCACCTCCTCCCCTCCTCTTCCTGCACCTCCTCCTCCTCCTCTTCCTGCACCTCCTCCCCCCTCCTCTTCCTGCACCTCCTCCCCTCCTCTTCCTGCACCTCCTCCCCTCCTCTTCCTGCACCTCCTCCCCCTCCTCTTCCTGCACCACCTCCCCCTCCTCTTCCTGCACCACCACCACCTCCTCTTCCTGCATCTCCTCCCCCTCCTCTTCCTGCACCACCTCCTCCTCTTCCTGCACCTCCTCCCCCCTCCTCTTCCTGCACCTCCTCCCCTCCTCTTCCTGCACCTCCTCCCCACCTCTTCAAGCACCTCCTCCCCTCCTCTTCCTGCACCTCCTCCCCTCCTCTTCCTGCACCTCCTCCCCTCCTCTTCCTGCACTCTCCTCCCCCCCCCTCCTCTTCCTGCACCTCCTCCCCTCCTCTTCCTGCACCTCCTCCCCTCCTCTTCCTGCACCTCCTCCCCTCCTCTTCCTGCACCTCCTCCCCTCCTCTTCCTGCACCTCCTCCCCTCCTCTTCCTGCACCTCCTCCCCTCCTCTTCCTGCACCTCCTCCCTCCTCTTCCTGCACCTCCTCCCCCTCCTCTTCCTGCACCTCCTCCCCTCCTCTTCCTGCACCTCCTCCCCTCCTCTTCCTGCACCTCCTCCTCCTCCTCTTCCTGCACCTCCTCCCCCCTCCTCTTCCTGCATCTCCTCCCCTCCTCTTCCTGCACCTCCTCCTCCTCTTCCTGCACCTCCTCCCCCCTCCTCTTCCTGCAACTCCTCCTCCTCTTCCTGCACCTCCTCCCCTCCTCTTCCTGCACCTCCTCCTCCTCCTCTTCCTGCACCTCCTCCCCCCTCCTCTTCCTGCACCTCCTCCCCTCCTCTTCCTGCACCTCCTCCTCCTCCTCTTCCTGCACCTCCCCCCCCTCCTCTTCCTGCACCTCCTCCCCCCTCCTCTTCCTGCACCTCCTCCCCCCTCCTCTTCCTGCACCTCCTCCCCTCCTCTTCCTGCACCTCCTCCTCCTCCTCTTCCTGCACCTCCTCCTCCTCTTCCTGCACCTCCCCCCCTCCTCTTCCTGCACCTCCGCGCCTCCTCTTCCTGCACCTCCTCCCCTCCTCTTCCTGCACCTCCTCCCCTCCTCATCCTGCACCACCTCCCCTCCTCTTCCTGCACCTCCTCCCCTCCTCTTCCTGCACCTCTTCCTCTTCCTGCACCTCCTCCCCTCCTCTTCCTGCACCTCCTCCTCCTCCTCCTCTTCCTGCACCTCCTCCCCCCTCCTCTTCCTGCACCTCCTCCCCTCCTCTTCCTGCACCTCCTCCTCCTCCTCTTCCTGCACCTCCTCCCCTCCACCTCCTCCCCTCCTCTTCCTGCACCTCCTCCCCTCCTCTTCCAGCACCTCCTCCCCTCCTCTTCCTGCACCTCCTCCCCCCTCCTCTTCCTGCACCTCCTCCCCCCTCCTCTTCCTGCACCTCCTCCCCCCTCCTCTTCCTGCACCTCCTCCCCTCCTCTTCCTGCACCTCCTCCTCTTCCTGCACCTCCTCCCCCCTCTCTTCCTGCACCTCCTCCTCCTCCTCTTCCTGCACCCCCTCCTCTTCCTGCACCTCCCCCCTCCTCTTCCTGCACCTCCTCCCCCCTCCTCTTCCTGCACCTCCTCCCCCCTCCTCTTCCTGCACCTCCTCCCCTCCTCTTCCTGCACCTCTTCCTCTTCCTGCACCTCCTCCCCCCTCCTCTTCCTGCACCTCCTCCTCCTCCTCTTCCTGCACCTCCTCCCCCCTCCTCTTCCTGCACCTCCTCCCCCCTCCTCTTCCTGCACCTCCACCATCTCCTCGCTGGCGTTTAATGCGGCGTTAAAGGAACAATTTACTTATCATTTCATCTCCATAATTGCCAATTTTCCTTCCAATTTCTTACCCACCATAATCAGGGCATCAACTAATTGAAATATAATGAAGCATTACTCTATAAATTTATACAATACTTCGAAAAAATTACATACAGCTGAATTACAATTCAGACACAACTGCACAACAGTGAGAGATTAGAAAACAATGACGAGTCTCAGGCACCTAAACATATTTTATTTCTTTGTGTAGTATACAAAGTTTAGTTCACATGTAATAAAATATTGTAAAGCAGAAAGAAAGCATTTATGTGCATTTCTGGCAGAAACATGAAATACAATTATGAGAGAGAATTTCGGGTCAGTCACACATACATTGTACACAAATTATTACATTCGTGGGGGAATAAAGACGCGCAAAATTTTAGACCAACTGAATACTGTAAACGAATTATTAACCATGGGGAAAGTGCTAAATCCGTATGCGTTACACAATGATTCCCTGGTAGAGAGTAAACGTTGACCCTGACAGTGTGGGTTGTAACCGTAGTGACATTTACTAAGCAAACAAACCACGGTACGGGTGGGGTAAGAACCCATGGCGAGTGAGTCTTAAAACTTTAAACCAGTGCTAATCTCACTATGGTGTATAAATATACCTAGCTGGATGACTCTTATCGTAGCCAGCTGGCCCAGTTTAACGACTCACTCGCCATGGGTTCTAACCCCACCCGTTCCCTGGTGTGTTTACAATCGTGTTAAGATTTCCTGAATCATAATTTACTGAGCACTTTGACAACGTAGGTCACTCAAGAGCTCACAGCCACAGAAATTATATATGCAACACAATGATAAGGATAAAACCAACAAACAATAAAAGTAACGAACAATAGTAGTAGTAGCAATAGCGGCGCCACCAGCAGCAATAGTAGTGGTGATAGTATTAACAGCGGTATTGTTATGTAGTAATAGTAAGATTTAAAGAGCGGTCATATCGTTCAAAAGAATACACTGTATAACACACAGTCGAAACAAATACAAAATTGAACAACGAAAGTTACAAACATAAGCAAGAGAAAAATACCATCATATTCAATTATAAAAATAAGCATCAATTAAAATCCACTTTAAGTATTACTTTGATGACTCTCCTAAAAGTTCCCCGAGGTCTCTACAGGCACCTCGGTAACTAAAAAAAAAAAAGTAATCCTTTTTAACCGGTTTACATTGCAGTGGGTCACCTTTACCACAGCTCACAAGGTCATGCACGTTCACCTTCTTAATGGAGAACCCGTGACATGCCTATGACCTGTTTCGAGGGTTGTTCTTCCCTCCTATTACCTTCAGAGGGAGACGAACGTTAAACCCGTAGGGACCATACAGTGCCTGGGGGAATGGGAGACAACAGGTTCGATCCAATGACGGGGAGGACAGGTCCAAATCCTAGGAACAAAAGCTCTTCACCGAGGTCTGAGAATCTCCCTGGAGAGAGAGTGGGAGCACAGCGTGGGGGTACCGAGTGGAATTACAGCGAGGGATAACAGGTGGAATTGTTGAATTATAGAGTGAGGAACAAAGGGAAAATTAAAGAAAGAAGTGAAGCTGATTACCAGTGAAAACACCTGTGTATTAAAGGGTGAAGCTTTAAAAGTATTAAGTGAAGCTAAAGTTGCTACAGTCTACAGTGAAAATACAACTAGTTATGAAAACAAGTAAACAAAAACAATAACAAATCTCCCCCTTCCTCCTTTCCCTCTTGCCTTCCTTCCCTGCTCCCCTCCTCCCTCCCTCTCTCTCTCTCTCTCTCCCCCTCTCTCTCTCCCTCTCTCTCTCTTCTCTCTCTCTCTCTTCTCTCTCTTTCTCTCTCTCTCTCTCTTCTCTCTCTCTCTCTTACACACACACACTAGGAGGCCAAAGATTACAAACCTCACTCAAGGAAAAGGATCTTGGAGTGTGTATAATACCAAGTACATCTCCTGAGGCGCACATCAACCAAATAACTGCTGCAGCATAAGGGCGACTGGCGAACCTAAGAATAGCGTTCCGACATCTCAGTAAGGAGTCGTTCTGGACCCTGTACACCGTGTACGTCAGGCCCATATTGGAGAATGCAGTTCCAGTTTGGAACCATCACTTTGCCAAGCACATCAGGAAACTAGAGAAAGTGCAAAGGTTTGCAACGAGACTAGTCTTGGAGCTAAGGGGCATGTCCTACGAGGAGAAGTTAAGGGAACTCGACCTGAAGACACTGGAGGACAGGAGGGACAGGGAGGACATGGTAGCGACATATAAAATACTGAGAGGAATCAACAAGGTAGACAGAGAATGTTCCAAAGATGAGACACAGCAACAAGGAGTTACAATTGGAAGTTCATGACTCAGATGAGCCACAGGTATGTGAGGAATTATTTCTTCAGTCACAGAGTTGTCGGGAAGTGGAATAGTCTGGAAAGCGAGGTACTGGAGGTAGGTACCATATATAACTTTAAGAAGAGGTACGATAAAGTTCACGGAGCAGGGAGAGAATGGACCTAGTGGCGACAAGTGAAGCGGCGGGACCTCTTCACTTGTCGCCTCGACCCTGAAACCACAATTAGGAGAGTACACACACACACACACACAGGCAGGACTACAAAGAGACCTGGACAGGCTACAAGCCTGGTCCAGCAACTGGCTCCTTGAATTTAACCCTGCCAAATGCAAAGTCATGAAGATTGGGGAAGGGCAAAGAAGACCGCAGACACAATATAGTTTAGATGGTCAAAGACTGCAAACCTCACACAAGGAAAAAGATCTGGGGGTGAGTATAACACCGAACATATCTCCTGAGGCGCACATCAATCAGATAACTGCTGCAGCATACGGGCGCCTGGCAAACCTACGGATAGCGTTCCGATACCTCAGTAAGGATTCGTTCAAGACTCTGTATACCATTTACGTCAGGCCCATACTGGAGTATGCAGCACCAGTTTGGAATCCACACCTAGTCAAGCACATCAAGAAATTAGAGAAAGTGCAAAGGTTTGCAACAAGACTAGTCCCAGAGCTACGGGGATTGTCCTACGAAGAAAGGTTGAGGGAAATCGGCCTGACGACACTGGAGGACAGGAGGGTCAGGGAAGACATGATAATGACATAAAATACTGCGCGGAATAGACAAGGTGGACAAAGACGGGATGTTCCAGAGAAGGGACACAGACACAAGAGGTCACAATTGGAAGTTGAAGACTCAGATGAATCAAAGGGATGTTAGGAAGCATTTCTTCAGTCATAGAGTAGTCAGGCCATGGAATAGCCTAGAAAGTGACGTAGTGGAGGCGGGAACCATACATAGTTTTAAGGCGAGGTATGATACAGCTCATGGGGCAGGGAGAGAGAGGACCTAGTAGCAATCAGCGAAGAGGCGGGGCCAGGAGCTGTGAATCGACCCCTGCAACCACAAATAGGTGAGTACACACACACACACACGCACAGGTGAATTCTTATAGGTTAAGAGTTCTTAAGTGATAAAAAAGAGATACACTTAATATTATTAATTGGAAGAAACAGCGATTTTCGACGAAAAATCGTTTTTCACTGAAAGAAAAAAATCACGAGAATTTAAGGCATTTTGAGAGAACTTGCGACATATAAATACTAATTCCCAGAACTTTAAAAAAACTGAAGGATATAACTCGAGATACACCCCTTCCCCACCTCCGGAAATTTTACCCGGTGTTACGCAAATGTCAGCGACTTTTACGAGAAGCTGCGTGAATTTTGAGACAAGAGCCATGGAGGGAAGAATAGTGGAGGCACAGTGCCAGGGAGGGAAGAATAGTGGAGGTGCAGTGCCAGGGAGGGAAGAATAGTGGAGGCGCAGTGCCAGGGAGGGAAGAATGGTGGAGACGCAGTGCCAGGGAGGGAAGAATAGTGGAGGCGCAGTGCCAGGGAGGGAAGAATGGTGGAGACGCAGTGCCAGGGAGAGAAGAATGGAGATGCAATGCCAGGGAGAGTAGAATGGTGGAGAGGCAGTGGCACTCCCAGCACGGGTCACCAAGAAGTCCCTTCATGACTACACACATTCCTTCGGGAACGGCAGGAATACTTAAGATGCAGCAGCCACACAACAATGCCTCACTCTTGGTGGCCCTGCAGTGAGGGGAAGGGAGGAGCTGATAGTGGGGGAGGAGGTAAGAGTAGAACCAGGAGGATAGGTGGGAAAAAGATGAAAGATGGAGTTAAAAATGAAAATGGAGGAGGGAGAGAGAGAGAGGAAGAGAGAAGACAATATATATATATATATATATATATATATATATATATATATATATATATATATATATATATATATATATATATATAACGTGTGGTTGCAAAGATGTTAAATTACCATTGTAAAAATTGGAAATAAAACCTGAGAGTTTTCATGTGGTAAAACATTTAGGTTCAATGTTTACTGCACGTCTACTAACATATGTTCATACATACATTACTGTTAGAATCACCCAACACACATTAAACAGAGTGTATTTACTTCTATGCTTTTGAGAAACCTTAGGATTTGTTACCATGAATTCTGTGATGGTGGAAATTAGAAAAATCTATGAAACTGCTTCTAACTTACAATATCCACAAATATTTATTGAAGTTTACCATAAAGCTATAAAAAAAAATTCTACAAGACAGAACGTATAACAGCGAGTATAAGGTTGAGAATTTGTTGGGTTTACCATATACTGAAACTCTCTCTCACCTCTCACAAGCTCCTAAATACTTTAAATTTCCTATTATCACTATATGTGTGTGTGTGTGTGTGTATGTGTATGTGTGTATGTGTGTGTGTGTGTGTGTGTGTGTGTGTGTGTGTGTGTGTGTGTGTGTGTGTGTGTGTGTGTGTGTGTGTGTGTGTGCGCACGCGCGCTCGCGCGCATATAACACGAAACGAAAACGCACATTAAAAAAATTATACTTCCTTGGAAATGTATTTACAATTTCAAAAGAGTTTTCAATATGCCTCACGAGAGTACCGTCTCAAATTACTTTTTTCTTATGAATGAAAAGAAAAATACGAGGAGGGGGTTTTCATTCAGGGGTAAACGAGAGTCAATGAAAGGTGTGAAATGTTGGAGTTTGTGGCCATGAATAAGAAATGAGGTCTGGAGATTAATGAATGAAGAGCAGAGGGAGATTAATATATGAAGTGCAGGGAGATTACTGCAGGGAAGGAGGATGTGAGGGGGGAAAGGGAGGAAGAGGGATGGAAGAGAAAGGGGGAGGCAGAGTTAAGGGGGGTACTCACCTACGTATAATTGTGTGGAGGTTGAGTCTCAGCTCCTGACTCTGCCTCTAGCTTTCTGCTCTCACTTTAGAGTACAAGGTTTAAAACTGATGTGGAGTACATGTTAAAAAAGTGAGAGTACCAGTTTCATAAAAAGTATACTTCCGGGGGGTCAACGCCCCCTGGTCCCCAAGAAATGTTTAAATTTCACATTTATATGTGAAAGTTTATCACTCGTGGTGCGAGAATAAATCGAGTTAATTCCTCCCCAGCCTTGGTGAATAAGACACGTGCAACACCTGCGTATCATTATTGTAGCACCTGTGTCAGATTCATCAACTAGTCGTTACTGCATACTACGGATCTAAGACTTCATAAACAGTGGAAGCCATGACGTATTAGCTATTATTATTAGTAGTAATAGTAGTAGTAGTAGTAGTATTAGCAGCAGCAGCCACCGCAAGCAGCAGTAAGCACTAACCCCGTAGGGGTCATCTGAATTTCATTCTCCGCCCTCGTCGATTTTTTTGGAACCTTCGTAGAAAGTTTGAAGCTAGGCTACTGAGGTTGTTTTGGAAGCTACCCGAGCCATTCCAGGATGCTGGGAATGACTTCAACATACCAAATGTTCCAAAAATCTGGTCCCCGTTGTCGTAACACAATTCGTGATCATTTGAAGGCGACTGGATGAGGCATTCTCGAGTCATAAGGGAAAATCGAAAAGGCGTAGAAAGAAAAAAAAAAGGCCTCTTTAAAGGTATTCCTTAGACGATACCTACTAATAATAATACTTCCTAACTACTGTGTTCAAGTTGTGTATTCTAACATCTCTGTGACACCATCTACTTACCGAAGTCTATCCTAACACAACCTGACAGGCTGGTGAAGTTCCCCATGGTGCAGATCTTCCCAGTGGTGCAGATCTTCCCAGTGGTGCAGATCATCCCTTGGTAGAGCCTGGATGCTGTGAATCACTCTATCCAATCAACCTCAGGAAATGAGCATCAGTATTATGGCGATCATTGCACCAATTTTCATCTGACTGCCACAAATGACTTTATCAAAACAAATAAACTACGGCAATGGACTTCAAGTTTATGGAAATCGTGGGGATAATTCTCCCTAACAGCCTTGTTTAGCAGTTTCCGCCCTGTGAGTTAACCATTTGAGCAAGCTGGTGTGTAGGCGTAATCAGACAATCTGCGGAGATGGGCACACTCAGGTCACCCTAATTGGTCGGGTCATCAAGGGAGGTCGTGACCGCCTCTTTCCCTGGTAATAAAGATAAGGAGACAGGTAGCCTAATGAGGTCAGGTCAGCCAAAGAAGGTCGTAATCTCTTCCACTGGTAATGAAGACAGGCACAGTTTTTTTTTTAATGGCCCGGTCATCCATGGAGGTTGTGACTGCCTTCTTCTAATGAAGACAGTTATAGTATAGTGTAGCAGGTACCTGCTAATCAACAAAACTTAATAGAATAGAAATATTACTATTGCTTTTAGGACTCTTAAGATATTATCGTATGCAAATTCTAAAATATCAAGTGTACCATGCAATGGAGACAGGTGTATTTTGTGGGTGCCTCAAAGACCCGTCCATTCATAGGAGAAAAAGTAACCCAATCTAAATTGACACAAGATTTGGAGGTAAAGTTTACGTTGGGTTACAAAAAAATCTCCACAGATTCAGAATATAACTGTTTCCAATAACCCCTTATTATTGGAGAACTTAAATAATAATAAAAAATAGAGCCACTAAACTCAATATTAACAAAAAAAAATTATAACCTTCATTCCAAAGTAGTCTATTTCCAGCTCATAAAATGACATGTATTAACCTTAATTCTGAAACATTGTCTTCAAGAACCTAAAATGAATTAACTGACCTTAATTCTGTTAATGGCTCCAGGAATCATCGCACCTGCGGCCCACTCTCAAATGAAGCCTTCTAAATTGTCAAGTAAATATTACCGGACTAAAAACTATCAGGAAAAACACAGGAAAGTAAAGTGTATATTGAAAATAAATAGAAGGTTGTAAGATTTACTTGTCATCTTGCATGTTCATGAGACAGAAAGAAAAGAATAAGCAATCCTGACAGAGTGCAAAACGTTTAATAAGCTTCTTCCGTTTCACATTCATACGAGAGGAGGGCACTACCTCCCTTGATGGCTGCTGTCAGCCAATCTACTTAATTCCAGTGTCTCCCGCACACACACATGACTTGCGCATTCCCCAACACTGACAATATAACGCAGATACTATAATCCCTTCACTAAGGAAATTAAAAAAAAAAAAAGACTGAAAATATCAAAATAAAGCTGGAAGCTTGAATTTCCTTCGTACAAAATCAGCCGCAGTAAAACACGAACTGCAAGACTTCAAAACCTCTCCATCTTCCACCAAACGCGAAATAACGTTTAGGATCCCATAAAAGCAGCAATTTTCGCGGCTAGTTTTTCCCTGGAGGAGCACCTCTCCTGCATCTCAAGGAGCTGACTGAAGGAACTTCGAAGGAGGTGCTCGTAGCCTTGAAAAATGACTCTAAGGAGATGCTGGACGCCACTCGACACTGATAGGAAATGATTATTTTTTTCTTAAGAGGGTCTGAGAAGGACCTACCTAGTATGGGCTAGTAAGCCTACAGCAGCGTTCCTCTTTTATGTACTTAATAGCTGTAAAACCCACCTGGGTAGATTAGCACACTTATGTTTTTAATAAAATTGGATATATGCACAATGAGCTGCTACCTTACCCTATAAAAGTTACCCAGTGGCAACAAAAGCTATGTTTCTGTGCCATGGTCCATCAAGCAGGATGGTGCTCATACTGGGAGACTTCAGAAGGCTCAGTCTGAGCTCAATGACTTTAGTAGGTTCTGCCTGAGCTGGGAGACTTCGGTAGAGCAATGACGATATCGTCAATTATTCCAGTAAGAGGTCGTCAGTTACGACAGCTTCAAAGGTGCTTAACGTAGCTGGGGGTAGACCAGCAAATGCTTAGCCTAGCTGTGGAGGCAGACCAACTGATGCTTAACTACGTAAGAGTTATCTTCTGACGACCCGTGTCAGGGAACACTTGTCTTGTTTCCTGAGTAAACCACAACCACCACTAAAGTCTCACGTTAATGTCACATTACGTCTCACGATAAGTCGTCTCCAAAGAGACACAAGTAAATACAAGTCATTAACTTCATGAAATCAATGACTTGATGACAGTTCTTGACTGAAACGCCGTCACAACATAAGTTTCCTCTGCATCTGTTTCTTTCAGTGACATTGTATATCTGTCGTAGCGGGTTCCTTCACTCAACTTGAAGTTACACCACTGAAGATTGAGACACTTATGCAACATATGGGAATCTTTATTCAGGAAACGTTTCGCCACACAGTGGCTTCATCAGTCCAATACAAAGCAGAAGGTGTAAGGAGAGGAGGAGTTTGAGGTAATCAGTCCCTCAGCCTGGAGTCGATGTGTTCAGTCCATCAATCTTGTAGAATGTACAGCATAGAGCCGTAAACGTGGCTTATATACTGCAGTCAGGTGAGGCGAAGCAGGCGGAGGCGGGGTCATAGTGGTACCATCCACTAGTCGAAGTAGGTCTTCGTCCAAAGGTTGAACAAGTGTTGAAGAATTCTTTGTAACAAGATCCCATGATGCTACAGTGTCTGACAGTTGTGATGAATGGTTTGGAAAACCGAGAAGTTGAAGATTGAGACACTTATGCAACATATGGGAATCTTTATTCCTGAATAAAGATTCCCATATGTTGCATAAGCGTCTCAATATTCAACTTGTCGGTTTTCCAAACCATTCATCACAAGTTACACCACTGTTTAGGAGAGTTCGAGTGATGTTGGATGACTCTTCCCTCATGTTTTTACTCTCAGAATGACGTGAGTGCATCTTGTTCAACTGCACATGATGTACAGATCAACCACATGTACGTAACTCTTCCACCCACATTTTACAGAAGGAAAACAAGACGAACTGGTTACATTTTTTCCTTAATTTGTACGTTCTTTGTTTTTTGGCGTGTGATTTTTTAAAAAAAATTCCTTACATTCTGAAGCTAGTTATCTTCGGAAAAACCATAACTTCAGACGGTCTCCTTCCCAGATGGAGCCAAATGTACGGTGTTCCACAGTATACAGAAACAATCCTCTTAATCCAATTCTGGATAACATTCTCACGAGAACACAGGAACGAAGGAACACTGCAACAGGCCTACTGGCTCATGATTACCAGTGAAAATGCCTTCGTCTGCTGCACATCCCTCATCTGACGCCGGTATACAAGCGCCAAGCTTGTATACCTGTGCTTCTGATTCTTCAAGACTACGGTGCTCTTTACCAACTCCAAGATTGAGAGAATGATTAATTACCTCGTCTTTTGTCTTCTCATTATGTCCTTGAATTAGTACTGATAAAGCCACTAGATGCGAAACATTTACAATAAAGTTACCCAGATGTTGCACACGTTTAATTCATTTACTGGCCCATGCTAGGCAAATCCAATTACCCACCCATACCCACTCATGTAGCCGTCTAATCTACATTTAAAGCTACCCAAAGTTCTCGTCTCTATGACATTACCTGGGAGTCTTTTTCACTCATCTACAACTCTACTGTCAAAAGAGTACTTCCCAATAGCTTTTCTAAATCTAAATTTCTCAAACTCGAATCCCTTACTGCGAGTCTTGTCTCGCTTTCATATTTCCAATACACTATTTAGTCCCCCTCTATGTTTCTTATATTTCCTTCGTACACTTCATAGACCTAATCCAATTCTAATATAATTTTTATTAAGCTCAAGCTGATCCTGGATCTCTAAGATTTAGAATACCTTCTAAATGCAGTCCTAGACAAGTTGTAAAATACTCCCAACTACAAATTCATTCCAAAGTTAAGTTAGGCAGTCCCTGTCTTAGCCGAATATCTTAAGTCTCATGTCCCCAGCCAAGTAGCTACATCCCACGTCCCAGCATAATATCCTACCTCGTGTCCTAACCTTCCATACTAGGTCACAAGGCTGGTGAACCTATGGCACGCCAGAAAGTTGTCTTGGAACGTGACTTCACTGCTCTCTGAACGCTTTGCAGTATTTTCTCTAATAATTTTATACAACAGCAATACATACATATATAAAGAAAGATCGTAGTCAGCAGGATTCGAAACTACTACTGAGAACGGTCAAGATTCTCTGGCAGCGCTCTAGTCCACTCGGCCACACAAATTTGTGGCATTTGCGTGGCCGAGTGGACCAGAGCGCTGCCTAAGAATCTTGACCGTTCTCAGTAGTAGTTTCGAATCCTGCTGACTGCGATCTTTCTTTGTATATACCCGCTTGTTTCTGCGTGGTGTACTGATACATATATAAATATTTAAAATCAATACTAATAACAAATTTTCCTGTTCAAAATTCTCATGAGCAGAAAAATAATTTTCACATATATTATCCACAGCTTGGACACACGCTCTCTGTACCCAGGATAAAGTTAATACTCTAACCTCAGCCGATCATCCTAGCCTCATGTACCTGCCTAACATCTTAGCCCCATTCACAAGCCTGACAATCTAGCCCCATATCATAAGGTAGCACTCTAGCCTACCAGCCTAACTTCCTAGGTCAGTGGTCTTGAACCTTCCCACAAAAGTGGGCCACCTCTGAATTTAAAATGTGCGATGAGGGCTGCACAGTTGACACTGTAGTGAGGAACCTACATAAAAGGGAATTCACAATTTCACATAAAGGCCGCATCCATTTCCTAGAAGGGCCACATGCGGCCCGCGGGCCACAAAACAGGGACCCCTGTCCTACGTCCATGTCCCAGACGTTGCAAGGATTGTCGCGGGACTCGATAACACCACACAAGACATCTGATCCTCTGAGACGTATACTCATCACACTGATTGGACGTGTGCACACCAGATAGTTAGCTACCTACAGACACATTTATATACATGAAATAAATCACAATAAAACGCGTGATTGCAAATATGACAAAATTACTACAGTGAAAAACAGGAAATAAAACCAGATACTACAAGAACTAGCTACAAGCAGTATTAAAACAGGGAAGTGTTTTTGGGTATGCCCAAATGAGATAAATCTGTGGACTAAAATCACAAGGGTATTAAAAGAGGTCAACATCAAAGCTGCTTTCATAGAAAACCTGGAAGCTTTCTACAACAGATGGGAACATAAAAAGTCCGGGCTGAATGGTACTGCCCTTGATACTGGCCATGTAGTCAGAAACTGTAAGGCTGGAGATAATGTCCTGGTAGTCAGTAAATGGGGGGCTGATAGTGCTGTCCTGGGAGACAGTAATGGGGAAGCTGGAGGTGCTGTCCTGGGAGACAGTAATGGTGAAGCTGGAGGTGCTGTCCTGGGAGACAGTAATGGTGAAGCTGGAGATGCTGTCCTGGGAGACAGTAATGGGGAAGATGGAGATGCTGTCCTGGGAGACAGTAATGGTGAAGCTGGAGATTTTGTCCAGGTAGTCGGGAATTATACGCAGGAAGGAATACATATGAATGACCGCATAGGGGACAGGAGCCATAGTAGGGAAACAAGTGTAGTCAAAGATAAGATAAAACCAATATTGCAAACTAGAAATACCGCAGGAAATAGCAAACAAGAGGACTCCACTAGCAATAGTGAGGATATATTACCAAAAACAAATGGTGGGAGCTCCATTGTTGGTGCTAGGGAGGATAGAAGTAAGACAGGGAAACATGCACCAACAGGGAATACAGTCACAGAAACCCAAGGCAAACGGAAACCAAGCCTGTGCACATACTATGCACTCGGTATCTGCTGGCATGGGAAATCTGGAAAAACAGATGGGACGTGCAACTATGACCACCCTAGGAAATGCCATGCCCATATGACAACAGGAAAATGCAAACTCCCTTCCTGTAAGCTTTTTCACCCTGAACTGTGTACCTCTTCAGTACAGGAAAGACTGTGCTATAACTTAAATTGCCAGGCATACCATCTAAAGGGGACAAAAAGATACAAAACATCCAGGCCATGGGAAAACCTGGGTAGCCACAGCCACTCAAGAGGGAGAGGTTTTTTAGTGCCAGGAAGAAAAAAACTGGCAGGAAATGGCAGAAATCGTACACCAAATCCAGTCATTCCTGGAGTGGAACCACAGTCGATGGCCTCCACTCCAAACCAACAGATACAGATACTAATGCCGGAAAAAAAATCCCCCCCCAGTACCAACAATACCACCAGTCCGATAACATTCTTCTTTGCAAATATACAGGGTCTAAAGCCAGCAACAAACAACAAAATACCTTTCATCCGTGGACTGCTTGCAGAGGCAAAGGCAATGTTCGCGGCTTTCACTGAGACCCACATAAAGGATCACTTGGACAACGAAATATGGATCCCAGGTTACAACCTATACAGATGTGACAGAGTGAACAGGCAAAAGGGGGGGGTTGGCCTGTACATTGCAGAGTCACTTGTTTGCACAGAACTGCTAAATGCCTCAAATGATGTAGTGGAAGTTTTAGCAGTAAAGGTCGAGAACCAAAACCTAGTCATTGTGATAGTCTACAAGCCTCCGGATGCAACATCCCAGCAATTCCAGGAACAGCTGTTAAAAATTGACCACTGTCTGGAAAACCTTCCAGCTCCTGCACCCAACATCTTGCTCCTGGGGGATTTCAACTTAAGGCACCTAAAATGGAGGAATATAGCAAATAATATTGTTGCAGTAATAACACCAGGAGGCAGCTCTGATGAAAACTCACACTCACGCGAGCTTTTAAATCTCTGCACAAAATTCAATTTAAACCAGCAAATAATAGAGCCTACTAGACTGGAGAATACACTAGACCTCATCTTCACTAACAATGATGATCTGATAAGAAATATCACCATATCAAAAACAATATACTCAGATCACAACATAATTGAGGTTCAGTCATGTATGCGCGGAGCCCCAGACCGACATAATGAGATTAGTCACGAGGGAGCATTCACCAAATTCAACTTCAATAACAAAAACATAAAGTGGGACCAAGTAAACCAAGTCCTAACCGATATAAGCTGGGAAGATATACTAAGCAACACAGACCCCAACTTATGCCTAGAACAGATTAACTCGGTAGCACTCGATGTATGCACAAGGCTTATTCCTCTAAGAAAAAGGAGGAGTAGATGTAAAACTGAAAGAGACAGGCGCTCCCTTTACAGGCGACGGAAAAGAATAACAGAGCGGCTAAAAGAGGTCAATATATCTGAAATGCGTAGGGAGACACTGGTCAGAGAAATAGCAAGCATCGAACTTAAGCTAAAAGAATCCTTTAGGAGTCAGGAATCGCGGGAAGAACTAAAAGCCATAAATGAAATCGAAAGAAACCCAAAGTATTTCTTCTCCTATGCCAAATCAAAATCGAGAACAACGTCCAGTATTGGGCCCCTACTTAAACAAGATGGGTCCTACACAGATGACAACAAGGAAATGAGTGAGCTACTCAAGTCCCAATATGACTCAGTTTTTAGCAAGCCGCTAACCAGACTGAGAGTCGAAGATCAAAATGAATTTTTTATGAGAGAGCCACAAAATTTGATTAACACAAGCCTATCCGATGTTATCCTGACGCCAAATGACTTCGAACAGGCGATAAATGACATGCCCATGCACTCTGCCCCAGGGCCAGACTCATGGAACTCTGTGTTCATCAAGAACTGCAAGAAGCCCCTATCACGAGCCTTTTCCATCCTATGGAGAGGGAGCATGGACACGGGGGTCGTCCCACAGTTACTAAAAACAACAGACATAGCCCCACTCCACAAAGGGGGCAGTAAAGCAACAGCAAAGAACTACAGACCAATAGCACTAACATCCCATATCATAAAAATCTTTGAAAGGGTCCTAAGAAGCAAGATCACCACGCATCTAGAAACCCATCAGTTACACAACCCAGGGCAACATGGGTTTAGAACAGGTCGCTCCTGTCTGTCTCAACTATTGGACCACTACGACAAGGTCCTAAATGCACTAGAAGACAAAAAGAATGCAGATGTAATATATACAGACTTTGCAAAAGCCTTCGACAAGTGTGACCATGGCGTAATAGCGCACAAAATGCGTGCTAAAGGAATAACAGGAAAAGTCGGTCGATGGATCTATAATTTCCTCACTAACAGAACACAGAGAGTAGTCGTCAACAGAGTAAAGTCCGAGGCAGCTACGGTGAAAAGCTCTGTTCCACAAGGCACAGTACTAGCTCCCATCTTGTTCCTCATCCTCATATCCGACATAGACAAGGATGTCAGCCACAGCACCGTGTCTTCCTTTGCAGATGACACCCGAATCTGCATGACAGTGTCTTCCATTGCAGACACTGCAAAGCTCCAGGCAGACATCAACCAAATCTTTCAGTGGGCTGCAGAAAACAATATGAAGTTCAACGATGAGAAATTTCAATTACTCAGATATGGTAAACATGAGGAAATTAAATCTTCATCAGAGTACAAAACAAATTCTGGCCACAAAATAGAGCGAAACACCAACGTCAAAGACCTGGGAGTGATCATGTCGGAGGATCTCACCTTCAAGGACCATAACATTGTATCAATCGCATCTGCTAGAAAAATGACAGGATGGATAATGAGAACCTTCAAAACTAGGGAGGCCAAGCCCATGATGACACTCTTCAGGTCACTTGTTCTATCTAGGCTGGAATATTGCTGCACACTAACAGCACCTTTCAAGGCAGGTGAAATTGCCGACCTAGAAAATGTACAGAGAACTTTCACGGCGCGCATAACGGAGATAAAACACCTCAATTATTGGGAGCGCTTGAGGTTCCTAAACCTGTATTCCCTGGAACGCAGGAGGGAGAGATACATGATTATATACACCTGGAAAATCCTAGAGGGACTAGTACCGAACTTGCACACGAAAATCACCCACTACGAAAGCAAAAGACTTGGCAGACGATGCACCATCCCCCCAATGAAAAGCAGGGGTGTCACTAGCACGTTAAGAGACCATACAATAAGTGTCAGGGGCCCGAGACTGTTCAACTGCCTCCCAGCACACATAAGGGGGATTACCAACAGACCCCTGGCAGTCTTCAAGCTGGCACTGGACAAGCACCTAAAGTCAGTTCCGGATCAGCCGGGCTGTGGCTCGTATGTTGGTTTGCGTGCAGCCAGCAGCAACAGCCTGGTTGATCAGGCTCTGATCCACCAGGAGGCCTGGTCTCAGACCGGGCCGCGGGGGCGTTGACCCCCGGAACTCTCTCCAGGTAAACTCCAGGTAAGAGCACTTTCATGTGCTTATTTACACACATGAAAGCACTCATGTTTTATTTCTCATTTTCACCGTGGTATTTTTTCACATATATACATACACATTCCAGTTCCAGAGGAGGTGGAGGAGATTCGTAATCTTTGATATGTTGTACTGTATTCACGTTTATATCTTTTAAATAAATAATCCCTGGCTTGTTATATATGTATATATATATATATATATATATATATATATATATATATATATATATATATATATATATATATATTATATATAGATAGAGATAGCGGTAAATGTTGAGACAAAAGCACAGTGACAAGTGGTGAAGCAAAACCACGGAGCCTTTTATTTAGCGGGGCGAAATGTGGCTAAATAAAAGACTTAGATCGTTAAAAGAAATATACCCGGGACAAGAGAATTCTTTAAGAAGAAACTGAATCACTATCTCTTCCTGCAAGTGCCAGATCAGCTAGACTGTGATGGATATGTGAGCCAACACCAACGGTCGGGTTGACCAGGCAATCAACAAGAAAGCTTGGCTTTGGCAGGGTTGGAAGGGCGGAAAATCCCTTAAAATTAGTCACACAGGTGCCTTAAAGAGTATCATCACTGCCCCTTAATGAACCTAAAATAACTATCACATATAAGCACAATTAAGATCAGCCCTAATAAGTTTGCTGTACCTTAAATATCAGGGACACACACAACGCACTGACCTTACTAGACATGAAAACAAGGGGTAGTCAGCCGCTAAGACAAACACTCAGGCTAAGCCAAACAAGTTTTCTGCATCGCTAAACCCGGGAGAGCAACAAGCACGAGCAGGCACCATGGCAGGGTCAAGTGGCACTCAGACTTGATGGATGAACTCACTCACACTCCAACCCCGCCACCATCAACCTTCTGCTGCTGCTGCTGCTGCTGCTGCTATTGTTGAAACCTTCCACTGTCTGGCGGCACTGCTTTGGTTAGCAATATTCAGTGGTGGCACTGACGTTGAAACCTATCCAATGTCACTGCCACACTCTCTCTACTGTTCTGTATTTCTTCAGTTAGTAATTCGGATTGATGAAAGTGGTATTACTGGCACTCACTAACGTCTAGTGCCAGTATTTTGGCACAATTTAATGTATACTGGCAGTTTTCTAGGTACATTTACATGTATAGTGGCAGAATTGTTGGCACTCTTTAATGTATGGTGGCAGTATAGTTGAGACACTAATATATGGTGATGGTGCAGCTTCTGACAGTTCGACATACCTGGCACTATACATTACAATCTGGTGTTTGCGGTGCATTGTTCAGTGAAGTACCGATAATGATCAAGTGCCTCTACAACTCTGATGGTACTGAAACTGATGTTGGTACTTACTAGTCATGTGGCATTGCTGTCTGGTCTTTGTAATATCCGGCACTCACTCATGGGTGAGAGTGATGTTCAATATAACTAGCAATACCCTGGCACTACTGCTTACCACGACAAAATTGGCACCATTTATTACTGTAGAGCAGTACACCTTACTGTTTCTTGCTTTTTCAAACTTTTATAATCTCTGTCTCTCTCTGTCTTTCTAATGCATGGATTTAGAAATAGGTATAATTATGCTCAAGAGACCAGAAGCCAATAATGGCAGTCGATGAAGTTTAAAAAGGGGGAGCCAGGACTCGACCCCCACACACATCATATCTACGGAGCGCCACCCGTCAGATCAATCACTTTATAAAGTCATTTGACTTTACAGTATATGGCGCATGACTCTCAAGGGTTTGAAAACGATCCAGCAGGTCCATGGCAGCAGTGAAAACTCTGCATTTTCTATGCAAGACACAGAGGTGGTTTTAGGATATTTATTATGGAGACGTATCGACTGCCAGAGGGAATTTTATTTCACTACAGGTTTCAGATCTCTACAATCTTCTTGCCAAAAGTAATACCAGCATAATGTACATTACATAGAATACACTATCAAAAAATTGATAACTAAGAGACACGCATAACAGAGAAACTAACGCTAGCGTCTATCCCATTCCTTGTGAAGGATGTGACAAACATACATGAGAAAGACTTCTAGAAGTCTGGCTGGGACATCACATCACAGAACTGCACTCTACACTAACTCCCACAACCATCTAATTAACTTCAAAGATGTCAAAACCTACTAGTCGACCCCGCCTCCTGCGAAGCCATCTACAACTACCACACCTCACTTTGGGCTTGAATATATAAGCTCCTTCCAACTGCTTCGACTTAAGACTGACGAAACTAAGAAAATGATCACCTTCCATCTCTAGACTGAGGGACTGAACATCTCAGGATGACTTCTCCATTTCAGCCAAACTGAGGGACTGAATGTCTTAAATCTACATCTGAGTTGTCGCTTTCAAGGCTGAGAGAGTGATCACCTCAAAATCTCCATATCAACGATCTTCAATATTTTAGTCACCTGCGTATTCGACTGAAGAGGCTCGCTGTGCAGGTGAAACATCTTGGGAATAAGGATACATAACTGATGTACATGTGCCTTACTAAAATACGTGTCAGTGATGTATTTATACCATTAATATAATGATAAGTGTATGATAAGTGGAGTATGACAAGGGTCAGTTCTTGGACCTATACGGTTTCTTATATATACAACCTACCAAATGTAACAAGACTCCAACATGTCAATATACGCGGACGACGTAACACTGATGTAAACAAAAGCAGAAGAGAACTGCAAGAAAAAGATACAGGAATGGTGCAGCAACAAGTGGCTATTGAAATTCAACCCTAGTAAATGCAAGGTCACGAGGAAGAAATAAGGAGGTACGAGGGCAGAGGAAGAATACTATAAGATAAAGCGCCCATTTGAGGAGGAGGCCAGCAGTAAGTAGATACCTGGGTGTTATCCGAATGGTGTGGGTCGCATCCTGGGAAGTGGTAGTATACCTTGGTTAGTGCTGGGGTTTGAAGTGAGTTGAGGTAATATGATAACTCTTAGCCTGTAAAACTGATATGTGTAAAAAAAAAAAAAGTGTGTGGTATTCTGTGAGGGTGGCCACCGTCCAATAAGGAGGCAACTTAAGCCTCCCTATCAGGAAAGAGAAATACATTTTATCTAAGAGTAGATATTATATGGAACTCGTCGGCCGAGGAGCAAATAAACAGAATAACGTCAGCGGTATATGGAAACATGACAAACACCAAAACCTTAAGGAATCTGAAAAAGGGAACTTTTAGATCACTGTATACAACATACATTAGACCAGTACTGGAGTACCCAGCGCCAGCATGGAACCATCATCTAATCAAGTATATAAGAAATTTGAGAATACGGGTTACATAACTACGAGGGCTGAAATTACTAAGGTACATTAGGAGAATTAGATTTTACATCCCTAGGAGACCGGCGAACCAGAGGAGACATTATCGCAATGTACAAGATACTCAGAAACAAACCATACACCGGTTGATAAGAGTATCTGAGTTGGTAGGAAAATAATTAAATACAATGAGATCACCTCCTTGTACCATCACTGTATCCTGTAAATTTGTGTATAATTTTACATACAGTATTTATATATTCATGTATAAAAGATGGGGTCGTAGAAGTATAATATTCAAAAGAAACTCAAAGAGAGATCTCAATATTGTTCCTTGAAACCTTTTATTTACTGGAAATTAACAGTTCAAGTGATCCAGCGAAGGTAGTGAACACATGAAACACAAGAAGGAAGTAGTGAAGGATAAAATACACAGATAAATCAGCAGATATAAGAACCCAGAAACACAGCGAAGAGCAAAGGCGAGGGCCAAGTGCTGGAGCTCAACCACCGTAGATACAATTGCATGAATATATCTGGGTAGAGTACTTGAGTCAGACATACGTGCAACAGAAAGACATCTTCACTGTCGAGGTGTTTCGCGTGCCCTGCTGCCTTTTTCAGTCCCATAGTTCGATTGGTAGCGCACTCAGCTCACACATTAATGTTCGTGGTTCGATCCCCGGTACGGGTGGAAACCTTAGGACATATTTCCTTAAGACACCTGCTGTCCCTGTTCACCTAATAGTAAAATAGGAACCTAGGTGTTAGTCGACTGGTGTGGGTCGCATCTTGGGAACAAAACTGACCTAATTTGCCCGAAATGTTCTGCATAACAAGAGGCTTTGTTTATAGTAGTATATCATTGATGTCAGCTAGGACTGTACACCTTGTACATGTACTTGTAGAAGATTACTATTATTATTATTATTATTATTATTATTATTATTATTATTATTATTATTAAATGACAAATACTGGAGACAGCAGAAGCAGTGAAGAGACTATCTGGGTGAGTAAATCTGAGTATATACACAAACACACACACACACCCACTAAGCAAGCTCCTTCACCTCCCCATGACTTTGCACTAGACCATAAATAGCAATAATAAACCAATAAACACAAAGAACACAAACATGGGAGCCGCCGGGCTGTAAATAGCAGAGGATGAAACTAAAGACAGTTCACCACCAGACCACTCCTAGCCAGGGCTCTTGATCCACTGTGTGTGTCAGCCAGGGCTCTTGATCCACTGTGTGTGTGTGTGTGCCAGCCAGGGCTCTTGATCCACTGTGTGTGTGTGTCAGCCAGAGCTCTTGATCCACTGTGTGTGTCAGCCAGGGCTCTTGATCCAGTGTGTGTGTGTGTATGTATCTCTAACATATATACTGTCATTTTTTTTAAAGAAGACAACAAGGAAAATAATACCGTGACACTTGGAGAGAAGATTCTTTACGGTCACTCAACATGGACTTGGAGATGGAAAAACCTGTCTTACGAATCTGCTTGAATTCTACGATAGTCACTGAGAAAAAAAAAAGACACTATTTGGTGGACTGCATTTTCTTGGACTGTAAAAAAAACACTTGATAAAGTACCACACCAAAGATTAGTCTGGAAATTAGAAGAACACAAAGGGGTAAAAGGCAGAGTGCTCCAGTAGGTAGAAAGTTCCTAAATGACAGATGAGTGGGGTTCCGCAAGGATCAGTGTTAGGACCACCACTGATCTTATTAATAAACGTGAATAACCTATCAGAGAGGATTGAATCCTATGTGTCACTGTTTGCTGACGATGTAAAAATAATGAAAAGAATAAAACCAGGAGAGGACAGTGATAGACTCCAGGGAGACATCAACAGAGTGCAGAAGTGGTCAAAGGAGTGGCTTCTCGTGTTCAATCAAAACAAATACAAGGATGAGGGGAGAGCAGGGAAAGGCAGACCGGACACAGTACAGCATGAACAGAGAGATGCTGAAAATATCAGTGAGTGAAAAGGATGTGAGGTACATACAATATCAAGATATCGTTAAGATTGCATATAAACCATATAACGGCAGCGGCATACACAAGATTAACAAACCTCAGTAAAGCATTCAGGAACTTGAACAAAGAATCCTCCAGAACTGGCCAATCACTGAATATGCAGTCCCAACGAGGAGATCACGCCTGGTCAAGAACGTGCAGAAACTCTAGAAAAGGTCCAAGGGGTTGCAACTAGACTAGAATCAGAACTGAGGGAAAGTGCCCTATAAGGAGAGGTTCCCCTAACCTCTCCTGAAGACCTCGGCAGAAAGGCCAAGGGAATGACTTGATTAATATATATCAAATCTTAAAAGAAATTGATAGAGCAAACAGGGACAGAATGTTTGAATCAAGAGGATCAGGATCAAGCTGAAAGCTGAAAACACAAATGAGCCAAAGTGATGCAAGGAATTATTTCTTTAGTTGAGAGGTGCAATGACTTGAACGAGGTATGGTGGAAGCAAACTCAATACACAGCTTCAAGACTTGAACGAAGTATGGTGAAAGCAAGTTCAATACACAGCTTCAAGACTTGAACGAAGTATGGTAGAAGCAAAATCAATATGAAACAATATGAAGTTCAATGATGAGGAAATTCCAATTACTCCGATATGGAAAACGTGAGGAAATTAAAACTTCATCGGAGTATAAAACAGAGTCCAACCACACAATATAGCGAAAAACTAATGTCAAAGACCTGGGAGTGATCATGTCAGAGGATCTCACCTTCAAGGACCATAACATTGTATCAATCGCATCTGCTAGAAAAATGACAGGATGGATAATGAGAACCTTCAAAACCAGGGATGTCAAGCCCATGATGACACTCTTCAGGTCGCTTGTTCTATCTAGGCTGGAATACTGTTGCACACTAACAGCACCTTTCAAGTCTGGTGAAATTGCTGACCTAGAAAATGTACAGAGAACCTTCACGGCACACAACTGCGATAAACCACCTCAATTACTGGGAACGCTTGAAGGTCCTAAACCTGTACTCCCTAGAAAGCAGGCGCGAGAGATACATGATTATATACACCTGGAAAATCCTTGAGGGACTAGAACCAAACTTGCACACGAAAAATCACTCCCTACGAAAGCAAAAGACTCGGCAGACGGTGCAACATTCCCCCCAATGAAAAGCAGGGGTGCCACTAGCACGATAAGAGACAACACAGTAAGTGTCAACATTAAAATGGTATAAAATACCGACAGGTTGTTAGGTAAAACACATATGCAACACTTCGGTATCTTTATTTCGAAACGTTTCGCCTACACAGTAGGCTTCTTCAGTCGAGTACAGAAAAGTTGATAGAAGCAGAAGATACTTGAAGACGATGTAATCAGTCCATCACCCTTAAAGTTTTGAGGTGGTCAGTCCCTCAGTCTGGAGAAGAGTATTGTTCCATAGTCTGAAACAATATTGTTTCAGACCATGAGACTTGGTCACAGACAGGGCCGAGGGGGCGTTGACCCCCCGGAACTCTCTCCAGGTAATACACAGCTTCAAGACTTGAACGAGGTATGGTGAAGCAAGCTCAATACACAGCTTCAAGAGTAGATAAGGCCCAAGAGGCCACTAATCAGTGACGTGAATCAAAGTACTCTAGAAGGTGGAGGCAGGAGCTGAGGCTAGACCCTCCACAAGCACAAATCAGTTAATACGTATGTACATGTGTATGTACACCCCCCTACGCGCAAATCACCGAATACGTACGTACATGAGTAAGTGCGTACGTGCACCCACCCCGGCCACACACACACACATGCCAAGATACACAGCAGTTAATATAGTGGCAATATTAGAGCACGAGGAGGGGCAGTTAGTGCTCTAACACACACCTGTGTCCAAGACACCAATATTACGTAAGGTAATGGAGAAGATAATCAGAAGGAGAATGGTGGAACACCTGCTCAACACCTCACTCATAAAACACAACTGACATTAATTTACCTACACAGCGGTTTTATCTATATATATATATATATATATATATATATATATATATATATATATATATATATATATTATCGAGGAAGCGCTAAATCCGTAACAACATTAGAATGGAAGGGTGAGAGGGAGAGTTAATTGGGTTTGATTCGAGGAAGGGGCGGATATCTCTTAATTCTCTGAGAAGTCCTTTAACAAAATGAAGACATCTCCTTTGGAGGGTGGCATAGAGAAGTTCTTTACCTTTGATGGATTTCAAGAGTTTTCCTACTCCCGGAGCCGGGCCCTAGACCAGGCTTGTCTAGTGCTTGCCTGGCCAACCAGGCTGTAGCTTTTGGCGGCCCTATCCCTCACAGCCTGGTGGATCTGGCACATGGTGGAGGTACTTGTCCAATTTTCTCTTGAAGACTTCTGCACTTGCCTGTCATGTAAATCTACTCAAGTTCTCTGACATGGGATCCTAAGACAATGTTTTTATATTGTATAGAAAATCTTCCATCACGTATTATGTGATCCGTTCACACTTGAAGAAGTCAATAACACTCTTCCTTTCTTTGATGTTCTTCTCTGCAAAACTGACCATGAACTTCGTTTTAAAGTCTATCGAAAACCAACCAACCAAAACGATCTTCTCCACTTCTACTCTCACCACGACACCAAAACTAAACGTGGTGTAATTATAGGCTTCTTCCTGCGCGCACTCAGAATCTGCAGCAATAAGTTCCTTGAGGAAGAATGCACTATAACTGAACAAGTATTTTCTAAACTCCACTATCCTCATCACTTCATCAGAGACTGCAGACGGCGGGCATTAAACATCTTCAACACACCCAGAGAAGACACTGCCGAGAAGAGATACATAGTCCTCCCCACTAACTCCATTACCAAACATGTTTCCAACATCTTTTCCAATACATCATTCCAAGTATCTATCTCCACAACCATGACCATCAAGGACATCACCAGTAGTAGACAGGAAAAGCTTCCATCCTCTGCAGGGGTATACATAAGCCCTTGTATTGACTGCAACAAATTATACGTGGGTGAAACATCAAGAGACCTCCAAACACGTATTTCAGAACACCAGTACGCAAGCAGGACTGACGATACAAGGAATGCCCCTGTACAACATCGCAATTCACACAACCATTTAATTAACTACAGAAACTCAAGACTTGTCTCCACAGAAGACAACACTCAAAACCGAAGAATCCTGGAATCATCGCTTATCTCTATAACCAACAATTTCAACCAGAACAACGGCTTCTGTAACATAGCTGAACCACTCGCCAAGAAACTTCTTCATCGCTATCCCACATAAGAACATAGAACACTGCAGAAGGTCTACTCACAACTTGTCCAACACCCCTTGCCAAGCTACCCAAGACTCTATAACCCCGCCCGGTAGATCATCAGATGCAGCATTCTCCACCTGACCTCAACATTCTGAACCCGACTATAAATACTCCCGTACCTTCCACCCCAGGTAGATCTGTTTGTGACTTGAAAAAGCCCACTGTGTGGGCGAAACGTTGTCAATAAAGGATCACATTAAACTGCATATGTGTTTATGTTTCCATATTTTTTTTTCTGTTGGATGGAGGGGAAAAAACAGCAGAAGACCTCCATCTTATGACCAATTTCCAATGAATGGGACACTTTACAAGACAAGTCAGGAGAAATTTTCATTCCCTTCCCCCGACAAATAAAATACCACCACCTGATCAACCAGTCTGTGTTGCATACGCGGAACTGTGTGCGGATAGCACCAAGGCCTAGAGATAACTCCTGGCAGGTACGTAAACCTACAACGTGGTGATGGCAGAAGAGGGAGGAGAGGGGAAGACTCCGGACAGGTACGTAGACCTACAACGTGGTGATGGCAGAAGAGGGAGGAGAGGGGAAGACTCCGGACAGGTACATAGACCTACAACGTGGTGATGGCAGAACAGGGAGGAGAGGGGAAGACTCCGGACAGGTACATAGACCTACAACGTGGTGATGGCAGAACAGGGAAGAGAGGGGAAGACTCCGGACAGGTACGTAGACCTACAACGTGGTGATGGCAGAAGAGGGAGGAGAGGGGAAGACTCCGGACAGGTACGTAGACCTACAACGTGGTGATGGCAGAAGAGGGAGGAGGAGAGGGAAAGCCTCCGGACAGGTACGTAGACCTACAATGCGGTGATAGAATAGGAAGGGGAGGGGGAGGGGTTACTTTCTGAAAATGGTATAAAATACCAGATCATGGATATGATAATGATATACCAGTGTTCCAGACCATGAAGCACAACTCTTCTCCAGGCTGAGGGACTGACCACCTCAAAACTACATCTTCAAGGGTGATTACAACGTCTTGACATCTCTACTGCTTCTGCTGCCTCCTCTGTACTCGACATAAGAAGCCTACTCTGTAGGCGAAACCTTTCGGAATAAAGATACTTAACTGTTGCACATATATCTTACCAGACCACGGAGCTGAACTCTTCTCCAGGATGAGGGACTGACCACCTCAAATACTATTTCTCCAAGGCTGATCGACTGATTACATCATTTTCACTTCACTACTACACCTGTTGCCTCGGTATATAACTGAAGAAACCTACTGTGCATTCGAAACGTTTCATCAATAAAGACACCGAACTCATCAACTAGATCAGCCAGAGGTAACAGTGTACACCACCTAGGTATCTTCACCTGGGTAGCTTCAGCGAGAGACGTTCCGTCCACCAGGCGTTTTATCAAACCAGTGGCTTACGCCCTGGCCTGGAGTTTTACGACTCACTTGCCGCGAGTTCAATCCCCACCCGTACCGTGGTTAGATCGAGAGTCCCTGGTGGGCGAAACGTCTCTCAGTAAAGATACCCAGGTGATGCACTTGTGTCTTACTCTGTCCTTGTCGGTACATTATTACCTTCTATCTTAATATAGAGGGGCAATTGAAAAGCCATTCAATGAATAAGGGATATATATTGCACTGACACTGTCAAGCTTATCTTCCAAAGTAAACCACGAGCGTGGGGATAACAACAAACTAGAAAATACCAATCTAAGGGATACTAACGATACAAGGGGATATCAACGATCTAAGGGATACCAACACACTAGAGGATACCAACGACCTAAGAGATACTAACAATATAAAGGGGGATACCAACAATCTAAGAAATACTAACGATACATGGAGATACCAACGATCTAAGCGATATTAACGATATAAGCGGGACACCAACAAACTAGAAGATACCAACGAGCTAAGATATACTAACCATATAAAGGGGGTAACAGCAAACTAGATACCAACAATCTAAGGGATACTAACGATCTACGGGATACTAATGATATAAAGGGATACCTACGATCTAATGGGAAACTAACAATCTAATGGGATACCAACGATTTAAAGGGATACCAGCGAACTAAGGGGATACCTACGATCTAAAGGGATTCCAACGCTCTAATGGAATACTTACGATATGAGGGTAAACCTACCATCTAACAGGACTACGATATGTTCCGCTCCGCAAAGTGTAAATTTATCGTTATTACCTGTTAACGGTAAGTGAACATTACCTGTTAACGGTAAGTAAACAGAAGCTAATTAGCATCAACCTGACCCAGAGTAACTAATATTTATTTTCGTGTCGAAATTTATATCAGAGAAATAAACGACCCGTAAAGCGTGCAAAAACGTACGCGCCAGGGTACAGTACTGGGGCTAGTACCAGGGCACAGTACTGGGGGCTAGCTCCAGGGTACAGTACTGGGGCTAGTACCAGGGCACAGTACTGGGGCTAGCACCAGGGTACAGTACTGGGGCTAGTACCAGGGTACAGTACTGGGGCTAGTACCAGGGTACAGTAAGGGGGCTAGTACCAGGGTACAGTACTGGGGCTAGTACCATGGTACAGTACTGGGGCTAGTACCAGGGTACAGTACTGGGGCTAGTACCAGGGTACAGTACTGGGGCTAGCACCAGGGTACAGTACTGGGGCTAGCACAAGGGTACAGTACTGGGGCTAGCACCAGGGTACAGTACTGGGTCTAGTACCAGGGTACAGTACTGGGGCTAGCACCAGGGTACAGTACTGGGTCTAGTACCAGGGCACAGTACTGGGGCTAGCACCAGGGTACAGTACTGGGGCTAGCACCAAGGTACAGTACTGGGGCTAGTACCAGGGTACAGTACTGGGGCTAGCACCAGGGTACAGTACTGGGGCTAGTACCAGGGTACAGTACTGGGGCTAACACCAGGGTACAGTACTGGGGCTAGCACCAAGGTACAGTACTGGGGCTAGTACCAGGGTACAGTACAGGGGCTAGCACCAGGGTACAGTACTGGGGCTAGTACCAGAGTACAGTACTGGGGCTAACACCAGGGTACAGTACTGGGGCTAGCACCAAGGTACAGTACTGGGGCTAGTACCAGGGTACAGTACTGGGGCTAGCACCAGGGTACAGTACTGGGGCTAGCACCAAGGTACAGTACTGGGGCTAGTACCAGGGTACAGTACTGGGGCTAGCACCAGGGTACAGTACTGGGGCTAGCACCAGGGTACAGTACTGGGGCTAGCACCAGGGTACAGTACTGAGGCTAACACCAGGGTACAGTACTGGGGCTAGCACCAAGGTACAGTACTGGGGCTAGTACCAGGGTACAGTACTGGGGCTAGCACCAAGGTACAGTACTGGGGCTAGTACCAGGGTACAGTACTGGGGTTAGTACCAGGGTACAGTACTGGGTCTAGTACCAGGGTACAGTACTGGGGCTAGCACCAGGGTACAGTACTGGGGCTAGCACCAGGGTACGGTACTGGGGCTAGCACCAGGGTACAGTACTGGGGATAGTACCAGGGTACAGTACTGGGGCTAGTACCAGGGTACAGTACTGGGGCTAGCACCAGGGTACAGTACTGGGGCTAGCACCAGGGTACAGTACTGGGGCTAGTACCAGGGTACAGTACTGGGGCTAGTACCAGGGTACAGTACTGGGGCTAGTACCAGGGTACAGTACTGGGGCTAGTACCAGGGTACAGTACTGGGGCTAGCACCAGGGCACAGTACTGGAGTTAGCACCAGGTTACAGTACTGGGGCTAGCACCAGGGCACAGTACTGGGGCTAGCACCAAGGTACAGTACTGGGGATAGTACCAGGGTACAGTACTGGGGCTAGTACCAGGGTACAGTACTGGGGCTAGCAACAGGGTACAGTACTGGGGCTAGCACCAGGGTAAAGTACTGGGGCTAGTACCAGGGTACAGTACTGGGGCTAGCACCAGGGTAAAGTACTGGGGCTAGTACCAGGGTACAGTACTGGGGCTAGTACCAGGGTACAGTACTGGGGCTAGTACCAGGGTACAGTACTGGGGATAGCACCAGGGCACAGTACTGGGGCTAGCACCAAGGTACAGTACTGGGGCTAGCACCAATGTACAGTACTGGGGCTAGCACCAGGGTACAGTACTGGGGCTAGTACCAGGGTACAGTACTGGGGCTAGTACCAAGGTACAGTACTGGGGCTAGCACCAGGGTACAGTACTGGGGCTAGCACCAGGGTACAGTACTGAGGCTAGCACCAGGGTACAGTACTGGGGCGAGCACCAGGGTACAGCACTGGGGCTAGTACCAGGGTACAGTACTGGGGTTAGCACCAAGGCACAGTACTGGGGCTAGCACCAGGGTACAGTACTGGGGCTAGTACCAGGGTACAATACTGGGGCTAGCACCAGGGTACAGTACTGGGGCTAGTACCAGGGTACAATATTGGGGCTAGTACCAGGGTGCAGTACTTGGGCTAACACCAGGGTACAGTACTGGGGCTAGCACAAGGGTAGAGTATTGGGGCTAGCACCAGGGTACAGTACTGGGGCTAGTACTAGGGTACAGTACTGGGGCTAGTACTAGGGCACAGTACTGGGGCTAGTACCAGGGTACAATATTGAGGCTAGCACCAGGGTACAGTACTGGGGCTAGCACCAGGGTACAATACTGGGGCTAGCACCAGAGTACAGTACTGAAGCTATCACCAGGGCACAGTACTGGGGCTAGCACCAGGGTACAGTACTGGGGCTAGTACCAGGGTACAGTACTGGGGCTAGTACCAGGGTACAGTATTGGGGCTAGCACCAGGGCACAGTACTGGGGCTAGCACTAGGGTACAGTACTGGGGCTAGCACCAAGGCACAGTACTGTGGCTAGCACCAGGGTACAGTACTGGGGCTAGCACCAAGGCACAATACTGGGGCTAGCACCAGGGTACAGTACTGGGGCTAGCACCAGGGTACAGTACTGGGGCTAGTACCAGGGTACAGTACTGGGGCTAGCACCAGTGTACAGTACTGGGGCTAGTGCCAGGGTACAGTACTGGGGCTAGCACCAAGGTACAGTATTGGGGCTAGCACCAGGGCACAGTACTGGGGCTAGCACCAGGGTACAGTACTGCGGCTAGCACCAAGGCACAGTACCGGGTTTAGCACCAAGGCACAGTACTGGGGCTAGCACCAGGGTTCAGTACTGGGGCTAGTACCAGGTACAGCACTGGGGCTAGCACCAGGGCACAGTACTGGGGTTAGCACCAGGGTACAGTACTGGGGCTAGCACCAAGGCACAGCACTGGGGCTAGGACCAGGGTACAGTACTGGGGCTAGCACCAGGGCACAGTCCTGGGGCTAGTACCAGGGTACAGTACTGGGGCTAGTACCAGGGTACAGTACTGGGGTTATCACCAGGGCACAGTACTGGTGCTAGTACCAGGGCACAGTACTGGGGCTAGTACCAGGGTACAGTACTGGGGCTAGTACCAGGGTGCAGTACTGGGGCTAGTACCAGGGTACAGTACTGGGGCTAGTACCAGGGCACAGTACTGGGGCTAGCTCCAGGGTACAGTACTGGGGCTAGTACCAGGGTACAGTACTGGGGCTAGTACCAGGGCACAGTACTGGGGCTATCACCAAGGCACAGTACTGGGGCTAGCACCAAGGCACAGTACTGGGGCTAGCACCAAGGTGCAGTACTGGGGCTAGTACCAGGGTTGTTACGACTCTGATGTCGTAACTTTAATAAAATGATCCTGGCTTCTTAAGGCTGCTCACACCGCTGTCTGGGGGTCATAAAATTACACTGAAATACAGAGCAAACCTTGGGCCAGCATGTACTCTTATATTAAACAATATTAATTATTATTAGGAAGGAAGGACAAAAACTCGCCTATACAAAAATATATTAATAATAACTTATATACACCTTATAACTACTACAAAAACCACCAGACTCCAGTTCACATTAGCTCACTAGCACACTGCTACTAATGAGTTAAAATAAACAGTCAGGAAGGTTCCATGAAATACACCCCCCTCCCTCTTCACTTATGTCTAGTAGACTAATTACCAGTAGGCAAAATACCATACAGTACTCTCGCATAAACAGGCCTCTGCATACTAGGGCCTTACAAATAAACATCAGAGCACTTAAACACAAACACCTATAGTATACACTAAAAAACTTACCAAAATTACCTACTCAAACTACCGCCCAAACATGATACTTCACACCCGTCACCACCGGACTCGTACTGAACTCAACACACCTCTCATCTGCTCCTGTCCTGGCCACTGCCTGACTGACAGAAATAAAACGCGTTCGACAGTACTCCGTAACAAGAGTACAGTACTGGGGCTAGTACCAGGGTACAGTACTGGGGCTAGTACCAGGGTACAGTACTGGGGCTACCACCAGGGTACAGTACTGGGGGCTAGTACCAGGGAACTACTGGGGCTAGCACCAGGGTAGAGTACTGGGGCTAGCACCAGGGTAGAGTACTGGGGCTAGTACCAGGGTACAGTACAGGGGCTAGTACCAGTGCACAGTACTGGGGCTAGTACCAGGGTACAGTACTGGGGCTACCACCAGGGTACAGTACTGTGGGCTAGTACCAGGGAACTACTGGGGCTAGCACCAGGGTAGAGTACTGGGGCTAGCACCAGGGTAGAGTACTGGGGCTAGTACCAGGGTACAGTACTGGGGCTAGTACCAGGGTACAGTACTGGGGCTAGTACCAGGGTACAGTACTGGAGCTAGTACCAGAGTACAGTACTGGAGCTAGTACCAGGGTACAGTACTGGGGCTAGTACCAGGGTGCAGTACTGGGGCTAGCACCAGGGTACAGTACTGGGGCTAGCATCAGGGTACAGTGCTCGGGCTAGCACTAGGGTACAGTACTGGGGCCAGTACCAGGTTACACTACTGAGACTAGTAACAGGTTCCCCAAATTACAGTACTGGGACCAGTACTCTTCCTCGGATATCTAAACAGTATAAACAAACAAGGGAAACATGCAAGGAAAATATCTGAACATGACGTGAAGGTGTATACTATACAGGGATGATCAACTGTATGGCTACTGGAAATCAACCCCAGCAAATGTAACATCAAACGGAAAGACGATGCAGAATTTGAGAGACGGTGGGAAGGCCGTATACTTTGAACAAAGAGTGAGACTGACTTGGCAAAGTAGCCGTACAGCTTAAGTAAGGAAGCGGGTACTGAGGTAAGTATAACTATGAGGATATCGCAACATACACGACAAAGGTGGCAGTTGTAGTTGCTGACAATGAAGGCACAAGAGAAAATCAGGATAAAGACGAAAATGAGCTACGTCAGGAAATACTTCAACCTCAGAATGGTCAGGAAGTGGAATGACCTGGACGAGGAAGTAGCGAAATCTAAACACGCGCGCGCGCGCACGCACACACACACACACACACACACACACACACACACACACACACACACACACATACACACACACAAACACACACAGGGAAGGGCAGAGAAGACCGCAGACACAGTATAGTCTAAGTGGTCAAAGACTGCAAACCTCATTCAAGGAAAAACATCTTGGGATGAGTATAATACCGAACACATTTCCTGAGGCGCACATCAATCAGATAACTGCTGCAGCATACGGGCGTTTGCCAAACCTAAGGATAGCGTTCCGATACCTCAGTAAGGAATCGTTCAAGACTCTACACCGTTTACGTCAGGGCCATACTGGAGTATGCAGCACCAGTTTGGAATCCACACCTGGTCAAGCACATCAAGAAATTAGAGAAACTGCAAAGGTTTGCAACAAGACTAGTCCCAGAGCTAAGGGGACTGTCCTACGAAGAAAGGTTAAGGGAAATTGGCCTGACGACATTGGAGGACAGAAGGGTCAGGTTAGACACGATAACGACATATAAAATACTGCGCGGAATAGACAAGGTGGACAAAGGATGTTCCAGAGATGGGACATAGAAACAAGAGGTCACAATTGGAAGTTGAAGACTCAGACGAGTCAAAGGGATGTTAGGAAGTATTTCTTAAGTCATAGAGTTGTCAGGCAGTGGAATAGCCTAGAAAGTGACGTAGTGGAGGCGGGAACCATGCACAGTTTTAAGACGAGGTTTGATAAAGCTCATAGAGCAGAGAGAGAGAGAGGACCAGTAGCAATCAGTGAAGAGGCGGGCCCAGGATCTATGAATCGACCCCTGCAACTACAAATAGGTGAGTACACACACGCACGCATAAAAGAGGACAGAAGGACCAGGGGTGACATGGTGACGTGCAAAACGCTATGACAGGACGGGTCTGTATGATAGGTGGGTGTCAGGTACAAGAGGTCACAGGTGTAAGTTAAAAATACACACGAGTCACAGGAATGTTAGGAAATATTTCTTTAGCTTAAGAGTGGTCAGGAAATGGAAAGACTTAAATAGTGAAGTAATATAGACAGTCAGGAGAGTGAACTCAGTAGCCGCCAGTGGAGACGTGGGTTCACAAACTCGATTTCTACAATCACAAACAGGCGAGTACACACATTAGAAAAAACACTAGGAGCTGTGAATCGAACCCCTGTTACGTGACACCAGAGTAACGAGGTGACACAAATACATACTACGTAAGTATTGTACTAATGACACAACCATATATAGGCGAGTACTGGGTAAAGCCACACAGTAAATAGTAAAAGTTCCATCACGTCAGTCAAAAGAGTCGGGCCCAAGAGCCAGAGCTCATTTCCCCACGGTCAACACAAACACGCAATTACAAACAAGTAATGATACACACAACCCACCCAACTGAGCTGTCTTCCCACCTCACCCTCCACTCCCTCCTCCCCAACACACACAAAAAAAAATATATATTGCAGTCAACAAACGAGCATAAATGACAGCCAACTGCAAAACATTTACTGGTCAATTAGGAAGCCGTGGCCGGGGAGTCGAACCAGCGTCCCTGGACTCCTTAGCATCACGTACCCGTCCTTCCTGCTGTCACCCTTATCAGTACAGATTAATTATCCCCATCCAACTCCCCCCCCACCTCACCAGGAACCCCCTCCCCCTTATCCTTATGAACATTGCTATAAGTATTCTTGACTGGTGATGAACAGGTTACATGCAGCCTTAATAACAGTCGTGTACACGATCGGCTTGAAATTTAATTAGCCAATCTTCTCCCCACCATCTGCACGTTAATTATCCCCAGGAACCTCCCCTCTACCCAAACCCCAAAATGTGTCCAAGGAGATGGAGAAGGAAGACGACAATGAAGACGAGGAAGAAGGAAACAAAGAAGAAACAGCAGCATCAATAACAACAACAAGAGCGGCAGCAACAACACCGGCGGCAGCAGCAGCAACAGCAGTAACAACTGCAGCAGCAGTAACAACTGCAGCAGCAGCAACAACTGAAGCAGCACCGGCGGCAGCAGTAACAACAACTCTGCTTCACAATACCTACTCAACATTTACAAGAGCACCAGGTAATAGGCGTAAATAACAAGGCCGTTTACAGATGAGCTGAGAAGTAATTGCACTTAACGAAAATAATATCCAGCAAAGGTATATACACCAAGATGTGTGCATCTCTCAGGGTATATACACCAAGATGTGTGCATCTCTCAGGGTATATACACCAAGATGTGTGCATCTCTCAGGGTATATACACCAAGATGTGTGCATCTCTCAGGGTATATACACCAAGATGTGTGCATCTCTGAAGGTATATACACCGAGATGTGTTCATCTTTCAAGGTATATACACCGAGATGTGTTCATCTCTCAGGATATATACACCGAGATGTGTTCATCTCTCAGGGTATATACACCGAGAGTTGTACATCTCTCAGGGTACATACACTGAGGTGTGCATCTCTCAGGGTATATACACCGAGATGTGTTCATCTCTCAGGGTATATACACCGAGAGTTGTACATCTCTCAGGGTACATACACTGAGGTGTGCATCTCTCAGGGTATATACACCGAGATGTGTTCATCTCTCAGGGTATATACACCGAGAGTTGTACATCTCTCAGGGTACATACACTGAGGTGTGCATCTCTCAGGGTATATACACCGAGATGTGTTCATCTCTCAGGGTATATACACCGAGATGTTCTTATGTAATGGCTTGATAAAGTTCCTGGAGAGCGAAACGTTGCCACAATAAATGTCTCATTAGTTGCACTTGTGTCCTTTTACTTTACATATTGTCGGTAATTCTACCAACTTTATTACGAGTGGTGACGTGTACTTAGCTCAGTGGTGACGTGTACTTAGCTCTGTGAAGACCTGTTTGTGTGCTCTCTGTGAATCTGAACCAGGATGCCCTCTCTTGAGCAACTTTACCAGCAGCTCACTTTCAAGGATCACAACAGTGCCACGATCGCACGTGCAAAGAAAATGATAGGATGGATAATGAGAACTTTCAAAACGAGAGATGCCAAGCCCATGATGATCCTTTTCAAATCACTTTTTCTCTCTAGGCTGGAATACTGCTGTACATTAACATCTCCATTCAAAGCAGGTGAAATCGCAGATCTAGAGAGTGTACAGAGATCCTTTACTGCACGTATAAGTTCTGTCAAGCACCTTAACTACTGGGAACGCTTGGAAGCACTTGACTTGTACTCGTTGGAACGCAGGAGGGAGAGATATATCATAATCTACACTTGGAAAATCTTGGAAGGAATGGTCCCAAATCTGCACACAGAACATCGACTCAAGGTTGAGGGACTGATTACCTCATTCTCCTCCTGTTCTTCAAGTTTCTCCTACGTATGGACTTGTAGATGATTGGTTCAGAGAACCGACATGTTGATAAATTAGACACATGTGCAACTCTTGGGTATCTTTATTGAGGAAACGTTTCGCCACACAGTGGGTTCATCAGTCCATACGTAGGAGAAACTTGAAGAACAGGAGGAGAATGAGGTAATCAGTCCCTCAACCTTGAGTCGATGTGTTCAGTCCATCAATCTTGAATAGAGGTTGAGGGACTGATTACCTCATTCTCCTCCTGTTCTTCAAGATTCTCCTTTGTATGGACTGATGAAGCCACTGTGTGGTGAAACGTTTCCTCAATAAAGATACCCAAGAGTTGCACATGTGTCTAATTTATCAACATGTCGGTTCTCTGAACCATTCATCTACAAAGGCACTGTTATTGAGCATCTCTCTGTATGCTCAATAACCCAGATGGAGACAAACTCAGGAGATTGACTGATCTGTATATTTCGTCCCCCTTCTGGGATCCTCCTCAGCAGAGGATCCAGAAGGGGATCGAAATAAAGAGATCAGTCAACAATCTCCAGGTTTCTGTCTCAATATGAGTTATTATTAAGCACTGACAAGTGTTCATTACACTTGCAGTTATTCATCTGTATATACACTCAGAGTTTATGTTAGTTTCTATTTTATGAATAACTCTGACATACCTTTAATGGATTTGGAGAGTTTACCTACTTTTGTGGCTTCGCCCTAGGCCAGGAGTGTCTGGTGCTTGCCTGGTCAACTAGGCTGTTGCTACTGGCGGCCCGGTGACCCACACATCTATCACAGCCTTGTTGATGTGGCACTTGGAGGAGGTACTTAATGAATTTCCTCTTGAAGACTTCCAAACTTGTCCCAGCAGTGTTTCCTGTGTCTTCTGGTAAGATGTTGAATAGTCCAGGGCCACGGATGTTGATATAATATTCTCTTGTTTGCTGGTAAACAATTTACATGCGGCCTTAATGAACCTCTTACAGTCGATAGGATTTAAACCTAGTGCAAACCAACTAATAATAGTACAGTGAAGTTAATGCCAACCAAAGTACAATTATGTTACACTGAACTGACACGCGCAATACCATTATTATATTAATAAAACAAACAGTGACCAAAGATAATTAAATAACCGAAAACACTTTTATTTATCTTCTGAAAGGTAAACGAGCTCAAACCAAACAACAGCACTATTGTAACCATTTAATATATTACAGAGTAAACAAGGCATTAACTTCTCCAACCTCATTATCGTAGCCATTTTGAGAGTTGAAAAATTTACATATTATGACGCAATTTATTTAATAAAATGTTATTAAGACAGGCAGGAACCAGCACAGGATGGCCCTCGCTCTCTCTCTCTCTCTCTCTCTCTCTCTCTCTCTCTCTCTTACTGTTCATCTCGCAAAACTCTAAAAATTCGCACAAAACTCTGACAAAACTTACCAAAAAACTTAAACTAGCACAAGCTTTATGAAATTACCTCAACACTTGCGAAGCTGCCACAAAACTTACGAAAATCTCACTTAAGTCCCTCAAAAACTTCCTGAACTACCAGGAGACCCAAAATTCACACGAAACTGACGAAACTCTCACAAAACTGACGAAACTTTTACAAAACTAACGAAACTCGTAAAACTGACGAAACTACCTTCCCGGAGTTTGTTTCGGAAGTCAACGCCCCCGCGGCACGGTCCTCGACCAGACCTCCCAGTATATCAGGGCTTGATCAACCAGGCTGCTACTGTTGGCCATATGCAATCTAACGTACGAAGCTCAGCTCAGTTAATCGGTCACTGATTTTAGGGATCCGCCCATTTTCCTCTTGAGGATAGCCAAGTGTCTGTTGTTAATTCCCCTTATGTATGATGGGAGGCTAATGAACAGTCTTGGGCCCTGGACACTTAGCGTTTTTCTCAGAGTATTCATGGCACCTTTGCTTTTTACTGAGGGTATGTTGCACAGTCTGTCTAGTAGAGTGATTTTTGTGTACAGATTTGGGACCAGTCCCTCTGGAATTTTCCAGGTGTAGATTAATATTATTTTTTTTCTCCCCTGCGTTGAAGGGAGTACAAGTCAGAGGATTGTAAACGTTCCCGAGATCTTGTCAGTGTCATCCAGTAGTTGAGAGAGACAGGAGGGACCTGCTGCAAACTCATATTGCCCTGGGCTGTTTAAGTGCTGGGACTCCAAGTGGTTGACGATCAAGGTTCTCAGAACTCTTTAAAAGAGTTTTATGTGGGACGCTGGATATATTGGTCTACAATTATTTGCTACTGCTTTGCTGCCACCTTTATGGAGTGAGGCAATATCCGTTGTTTTTAGCGACTGTGGGATGACCCTCGTGTCCAGCCTCCATCTGCATAGCATACTTAATGTATGTGAAAGGAGTTTCTTGAAGTTCTTGGTAAACACGGAGTTCAACGATTCTGGGCCTGGGGCTGAGTGCACGGGCATGTCAATGGAGTTTGGGTTACGTGGTAAATTTGGTATATATTGACAAGGTTTTGAGATTAAGTCCTGAAAAATTAATATGGAATATCGATATTTAGTCTTATTAATGGCTTATTAAACAAGTGTCATTCTGAGACATTACTATCTCATTTCTTTGTTGTTGTCTGGTCCGTTTAAGTCCAATCTTGTTTAAGCAAGGGCCCGATACTGAATGTGGTTTTTGCCTTATTTTTGGAATATTAAAAGAAATATTTCTGACTTTTCAATATCATTAATTGTTTTTTAGCTCCTTTTGTCTCTCCTGGATCCTATACGAATAATATAACTAATGTTCAACATTTTTTACTTCCTTAATCAGGGCTGCTTCTTCCGTATTTCAGATAGTCGAGTTTCCTTGAGAAGCTCAGTGATTCTTCGCCTTAGCTAGCAGACGAAGCGTCTCTTTCCAGTTTAAATCTCTTCTTTTTTCTTAGGGGAATATACCTTAAGCACACTTCAGCTACCAAAGAGTATCCTTTAATTAAAGACACTGGTTAGGAGCCAAACTACCAAAACTACCACAAAACTACTGAAACTCCTACAACTCACAAGGTAAACAAAACAGAAGTGAAGAAATCAACAAATTAAACATAATCATTAATGACAAATTAATGCAAACTATCACAAAATTCACAAGGGAAGCGTTAAACCTTGAAGGGTCGTGCAACGCCCGGAGAATGACAGGAGCTACCTAAAGAAGATTCCGAAGGGGTTATCGCCCCACTGCGCGGTCCCAGACCAGCCCTTACAGAGCCTGGTCAACCAGACCGTCGGTGCCAACCACACACAGTTCACCGTATGCACCACAGCTCGGTTGATCAGGAACTAATTTTTGAGTAACTTAAGTTTCCACTTGAAAATAGCCATGGGCCTGAAAATTACCCTTAATGTATAAGAAGAGGGTGTCGAGGAGTCTTGGTCCCTTTACACTTACTGTGTTACTTCTTAGTATACCACTTCCATGCCTGCTTGTTACCAAGGATATTTGACACTACTGAGATACTTGCTTGTGTAGAGCGAAGGAATAATACTCCGATCTGATCCAAGGACAGGCAGAGTAGGTGCAATACAAACAGGGTATGTGCAATAACAACATGGTAGGTACAATACCAACAGGGTAGGTACACTACTATCAGGGTAGGTACACTACCAACAGGGTACATACACTACCAACAAGGTAGGTACACTACCAACAGGGTACGTACACTACCAACAGGGTAGGTACGCTACCAACAAGGTAGGTACACTACCAACAGGGTAGGTACACTACCAACAGGGTACGTACACTACCAACAAGGTAGGTATACTGCCAACAAGGTAGGTACACTACCAACAGGGTAGGTACATTACCAACAAGGTAAGTACACTACCAACAGGGTAGGTACACTACCAACAGGGTAGGTACACTACCAACAGGGTAGGTACACTACCAACAGGGTACGTACACTACCAACAAGGTAGGTACCACTACCAACAGGGTAGGTACACTACCAACAGGGTACGTACACACCAACAGGGTAGGTACACTACCATTAGGGTACGTACACTACCAACAGGGTAGGTACACTACCAACAGGGTAGGTACACTACCAACAGGGTTCGTACACTACCAACAGGGTACGTACACTACCAACAGGGTAAGTATACTACCAACAGGGTAGCAGCTGCAACACAAACACCAACAGAACACACATTATCAATGCAAAGGTTAATGTCATTAATTTTAGTTCTTGATATATTTAAGGTTCAATAAAGCTTAAGGAAAGGTCAAAGTAGCAACACCACGCACAAGATGAGGCCTCAACCACCAACACCATGGGTAAGAAGTAACTAAAACTAACAGGATGGTTATGGGATGATTACCACCAACAGGATGCATAAAAGGGGTGTCTACTCCCGCGGGATGGGTAAAAGGAGTGACTTCCCCCACGGGATGGGTAAAAAAAAAAAAAAATACCCACAGCCACAGGATGGGCTGTGGGTATTTTTTTTTACCCACAGCCACAGGATAGTAGTAGTACATAATAAAAGACATCACATCAATAAGCAATGCATAAGTTTGCAAATGTCTCTTCAGTGTACTTTTCAACAGGACACACACTGCTCTGACTGGAAAATGGTGCCAGCGAGTGTAGTAAAGAGCGAGTTGGCAGATAATTCTGATGACATTTCATTCAGTGTTGAGTGAAACGTGATATAAACATGGTTTGATATAACACAGCAACGAGAATGATTTACTTTGATGTGAAAGACAGTGAACATTGAGATACGAGAATAGGAAGCTAGAGACACAGATGGCAGCTCAAGACGTAGATGAGGCACAGACACGTTAGGAAGTACTTTTTTAATTCCGAGAGTGAGTAAATGGAGCGTACTAGAGATGATGATGGAGGTGAATGGCGAACACTACACAAGAATAGGTACGTTCGGACCCTGAGGGCTAGGAATCAATAAAGCTTGGTCTATACGAGTTAAAAACCATTTACTCTCAGAAGATATGAATCGAAACTTGCAAAAACAATTAGGCGAGTACAATACTATATTAGTAAATAAAAGAAGATGCAATACCAGAGATAGCTCCTGAGAGAGCATGTTCCAAAGGTTTGCAACTCTACATTGCTTCCACAAATGAGAGACTTGAACTTTCTAGAATCTAGACTAGGGAGTGCAGATTCAGGGCCCCTCAGTCTATCCTCGTAGGAAAACTTTGTCATCCTTCTTTATACGTTTTCCAGCACATTTATATATCCATTCTGTAATACGGTGTCGAGAACTGTGCAGCATAATCTAAATGAGGCCTAACCAATGGAACAAAACTCTTCGCCAGGCAGAGGGACTGACCACTTCAAAACTAATTCAAGGGTGATGGACTGATTGCATCTTTACATCTCTACTGCTTCTGCTGCCTCCTCTGTACTCGACTGAAGAAGCCTACTCTGTAGGCGAAGCGTTTCGGAATAAAGATACCTAACTGTTGCACATGTGTCTTACTTATCAAAAAGTCACGTGAGTAAACATAAGGATATATTTATTGTGTGTCAGTGTTTGCTCAACTGACTTTTTATACTGATAGATTAAAGGTCCAAAAAGCCTCGTAGTAGTGTTGCGAAATCTCCAACACACATTAAACGTACAAAGAATAACGAAATCGAGTTTAAAACAAAACAAAAAAAAAATAGGAAAAAAAGAAGAGAAAGGGGGAGTGCCGTTTTGCTTATAAAAACCGAAGACGAAGAACTTACCCAGGTGGAACACGACCAAAACATTAAAACCACATGGGTTTAGCACCTGTGCGGACGATAAACCCATGTGGGTTGTTCAGCGTGTTGAGTGGAGGTTCCATCTTCCTAGACTGCACCTCGACTTGCGCTTTTGTTTCTTTGAACAGGAGAAAGAAGTAGCAGCACTTCTGCAGGCCTACTGGACCATGCTAGGCAGGTCAAACTCACACCCACCTGCATCAACTCATGTACTTGTCTAGTCTAGTTTTAAAGTTTTCCACGATTTTTGCCTCAATGACGCTACTCGAGAGTTTACTCATCCACATCTCTATTACCAAGCCAATGCTTTCCTATAATTTCTAAATCTATATTTTCCCCCCTTGAACCCAATGCTGCGAGTCCTGTCTTGGTTACACATTTGTAACACGTTATTTACATTCTCGTTTATTTATTCCTTGCTTCCATTTATACGCCTCAATCATCTATATCCCCCCCCCTCCTAATTCTACGCCTTTCCAGAATGCAGATTCCGTACCCTTATTCTATTCTCGTAGGAAAGGTTTCTGATACATGGGATCAACATCCTTCCCTGTATGTTTTCCAGCGCGTTTACGTTCATTCCGTAATATGGTGACCAGCACTGCGCAGCATAATTAAAATGAGATCCTATAAAGGATATATAAAGTTGGGGTATAACCTGAGGACTCCTCTTGGTATGAAGCCAAAAATGCTATTAGCTTTATTGCCAACACTTACGCACTGTTGCCTTGGCTTAAGATTACCGCTAACCAGAACTCCTAAATCTTTTCCGCATTCAGCGTGATTAAGATCTACATTATTCAATTTGTAAGTGCCAAGGTTATTCTCTTTTCCCCAGCTTTAGAACCTAACATCTGCGCAAGCTACATTAACCTGCATCTGCTACTTCTCCGACCACTGCATCAATGTATTCAGATCTTCCTGTAGCGCTTTAGTGTCCTCAGCATAATTAATCTGACGGCATATTTTAATGCTATCGGCAAATTTGCTTATATCGCCATTTATTCCCCATCTCTGTCGTTTATATATATTGTGAATAACAAAGGGTCCAGCATTGACCCCTGTGGAACACCGCTTGTGACACCCCCCCACTATGATTTCTCCCCATTTACGCAAACTCTGTTGCCTATCTGTTAACCACTCCTCGATCCAGGAGGAAAAATTTTCCTCCTATTCCTTGTGCCTCTACTTTCCTCAACAATATCCTGTGGAAATCTAACAAAGGCCTTAAGTCCATATATTCTTTATATTCATTACCATGAACTAGTATACTTGTCAGGTAAGGACGCCCCTTTGTATAACCGTGCTTAGATTCATCGATCAATTTATGTCTTTCAAGGTGGTTTCGAATAGCCTCGGCAGTTGATTCCATAAATTTTCCCATAATGGAGGTTAAGCTAATTGGTCTATAATTCGAAGCTAACGCCCTATCTCCTACTTCGTAGATAGGTATTACATTCGCCATTTTCCACTTATCAGGCACAATACTAGTTTGTAATGTAAAAAAAAAAAACTAGCCAATGGCTTGCTAAGTTCCTCCTTACATTCCTGTATAACACTTGAGAACAGTTCATCAGGGCCTGGGGATTTGTTACTGTGAAGGCTTACTCAGCCCCGTAACAACTTCAGTCAGTATTACCAAGGCTGGCTCTTCCTCAGGAAAATTAATGAATAGAAAAAGAAATAATAAGACAATGATAAACACTTTATTATTTAGAAACGGAAAATATAAAACAATAAAAATGAATGGGTATCCTAATTGAAAGAAAAATGAAAAGAAAAAAATTACATTTGAACTCAACGCTAATATAGGTATATCGTGGTAATGGGGTGTCAGGTGTTGGTGACACTGCGTGTTGTTGAAATCGTAGCCGTTGCTGATGTGGGGGGAAGGGGTAGCAGGTGTTGACCACCACCGGCTTGTTCTTCACAGAGTATGGCCCTGAGTAATTACTTCAGATGACAGGAAAACACTGCTATGATGAGGGGTTAGGTCCTGCATTGGCTTACATAACAGGTAAGTAGATTAAACATGGGACGTCTCAGGACGTTAGTCTGTCTCCTTCTATTCTTCTCGTTGGTTGGCAGGTGACCCTCTCTGTCATTCCAATCTGTAAAGAGAGACAGATTACCCACTGCTTAAGAAATCACTCTCCATGATAAGTACAATACCTAAAAGATGTGGTGATTATTAAAACATTTAACAGATAAAGACTGAAAGGACTAAGTTAATTATTGGTCAAAAGTGAAGCTTTCAACCAATAAGTCCACTAAAATATGATCAGGCGTGTACTTACAGAAGTGTTGGGAGCTGTGAGTCGAGTTATTTACTGTTTGACCCGAGCAAACGTCACCTTTCGGGGGGGGGGGGGGAAGAGGGAGGGGAAGGGATAGCAGGAGCTAGACTGACCCTACCTTAACAAGCAGCCGGCAATCAAACTATCACTTTCGGGGAGGGGGAAAAAAAGGAAGGGGGGGGGGAATAGCGGGAGCTGGACTTACACTACCTTAACAAGTAGCCGGCAATGAAACTATTGTTACTATACACTCCCTCGCTACTCCTATCTATTGAACTTTTCCCTCACAGTTACGGTTTTAATCTATTTAACTTACTTTCGTCCCGACCTGTACCATTTTTGACTTCTGGAATTTCACTAGTATCTTCTGCGTGAAAACAGTGATAATAGGTGTTGTAGACTTCACATATTTCTTTGTCATTGTCAGTGAGCTGATCCGAGGAGCTTTTAAGAGGGCCTATCTTCTCTCTAATATTACTCCTATATACCCGAAAGAAACTTGCGTTACCAATGTGGAGATAAATGTTATGACACAAATGCAGTATAATGCTATCCTCTATTGACTAAGCTTCGCCCACAAAAAAAAATCTACCTGAGCAGAGAGTACATCAGGCAGAACTGTTTGTGACTTGATAAAGGCCTCTGTGTGGGCGAAACGTAGTCAATAAAGGATCACATTATACTACTACTTGCATTTTTACTTTTGTGCTACAGTGTACTGTCAACAGTGCGGAAGGAATGATGGGTGTCTACCTGAAGGGTATTCCAGGGGTCAACGCCCCCACGGCCCAGTCCTTGGCCAGGCCTCCCAGTGGATCAGGGCCTGATCAACCAGGCTGTTACTGCTGGGTGCACGTAGTCCAACGTACGAACCACAGCCCGACTGATCAAGTACTGACTTTAGGTATCTGTCCAGCTTCCTCTTGAATGCAGCCAGGGATCTATTAGTAATCCCCCCTTATGCATGGTGGGAGGCTGTTGAACAGTCTTGGGCCCCGGAGACTTATTGTGTTTTCTCTTAGTGTACTAACAGCGCCCCTACTTTTCATCGAGGGTATGCTGCACCGTCTGCCCAATCTTTTGCTTTCGTAGGGAGTGATTTGTGTGTGTAGATTTAGGACCAGTCCCTCTAGAACTCTCCAGGTGTAGATTATAATGCATCTCTCTCGCCTGCATTCCAGTGAGTACAGATCAAGTGCTTCCAAGCGTTCCCAGGAGTTAAGGTGTTTGATATAACTTATATGTGCAGTAAAGGTTCTCTGTACATTCTCTAGATCTGCGATTTCATCTGTCTTGAATGGAGCTGTTAGTGTAGAGCAGTATTCCAGCCTAGAGAAAACAAGTGATTTACAAAGGATCATCACTGGCTTGGCATCCCTTATTTTGAAGGTTCTCATTATCCATCCTTAACACTTTCCTCGCAGATGTGATAGTAGCATTGTTGTGATCCTTGAAGGTGAGATCCTCTGAAATTAACATTTCCAGGTACTTCACATTACTTTTCCGTTCTATTGTGTGATTAGAGTTTGTAGTATACTAAGTTTTAGATATTATTTCCTCCAGTTGTCCGTAACGGAGTAATTGAAATTTATCCTCATTAAGCATCATATTTTTATCCGTTGACTAGTGGAAAACTTGGTGTATGTCTGCTTGGAGATTTACCGTGTTCTCAATGGATGACAGTCTCATGCAGATCCTAGTATCGTCTGCAAAAGATGACACGGTGATATGGTTTACATCTCTATGTCTGATATGAGGATGAGGAACAAGATGGGGGCGAGTACTGTCCCTTGTGGAACAGAGCTTTCCAATGTAGCAGCCTCTGACTTAACTGTACTTACCACTACTGTGTGTTCGCTTAAGAAAGTTGATGACCTATCTGCCCACTAGAGGAAGCTGTCGTGACAACGTTTCGCTCTTTGTAGAGTTCATCAAGACAGTTTTGTTTAGAGCTTATTAAAACTTTTCATTGTGTGTAGAGAATCATTATCAAGACGTTTTGGGAGAGAAGAATATTATTAAAATATTTTGCACAGTGTAATAGCATTATCAAGATGTAGTAGGAGGGGGAAACAAAATGGAAGGGGGAGAGAAAGTGGAAGAGGAGTGCTAGCAACAGGTACAGGTAGAAGCACAGGTACAAGTACAGACGGGTACACTGAGGTCCAGCCATAAAACTCACTAGTACACTGAGGTACAGGTACACTGACGGGTACACATACCTTATACGGGGTGCATGACGAAGGAAGACGGGGGGAGGAGGGAGAAGCGTCCTGGGATGACCACCAGTGTGTGACGATGACCTCCATCAGAGAGAGAGAAGCTGAGAGAGAGAGAAGCTGAGAGAGAGAGAAGCAGAGAGAGAGAGAGAGAGAGAGAGAGAGAGAGAGAGAGAGAGAGAGAGAGAGAGAGAGAGAGAGAGACAAGCAGAGAGAGAGAGAGAGAGAGAGAGAGAGAGAGAGAGAGAGAGAAAGCAGAGAAACAGAGCGACAGAGAAAGAAACAGAGACAGAGAGAGACATAGAAAGAGAATAAACTGAATTCACCTAATTGTGGTTGCAAGGGTCGAATCTCAGCTCCTGGCCTCGTCTATGCTAGCCGCTACTGATTTCACTCTCTTGGCTGCGTGAGCCCTGTCATACCTATTCTTAAAGTCATGTATGGATCCTGCCTCTACCACTTCACTATCTAGGTCTACCTGGAGGTCATTCCGGGGATCAACGCCCCAGCGGCCCGGTCCACGACCAGGCCTCCCGGTGGATC
>NC_091335.1:21768686-21786186 GCF_038502225.1 Cherax quadricarinatus | reverse complement strand
CAATGCTGTGTGTGACCCACAGCACGGCTAGTGAGCGAGTTGAGACACGTGTAAAAGGAAAGTTCACTCTTAAAGGCAGTTAAGGGTCTGTTGGCAACCCCTTTATGTATGAAAAGATTGCGTTTAAGATTCTTGGGCCTGTTACACTCACTGTTATATTACAGTATACTGACAGCATCCCTGCTTTTCAGCTGGGGTATTTTGAACCGACAAAATAAAAAATCGCAGGGAGAACGGGACACAAAAGGAGACATGATCACGGCATGTAAAATACTTCAAGGAATAGACTATGACTGTTCATACCAAGGTAAGAACTAGGATGAAAGAAGTGATGGAAACTGAACTCCCAATTGAATCACGAATGTCAGACAACGCTTTTAAAAGAACTAGAGGTTAACAGGTACAAGGAAGTACCTGGGTAAAACACTCGAGGTTAGGAAGTACAAGGGAGTACCTGGGAAAGATAGCAGAGAACGTGCAGGTTCACATCCTAGCTATCTGCTGAGAACTATTTCTGAGGCTATCTGCTGAAAACTATTTCCGAGGATATCTGTTGAGAAGAACTATCTAATTTGGAGGGTATCTGCTTAGAACTATGTACTTCCGTGGCTATTTGCTGAGAACTATCTACTTCCGGGGCTATCTGCTGAGAACTATATTTCCCAGGTTATCTGCTCAGATAAGAACTCTCAACCCGTAAGATCACTTAGCACTCTAGGCAAATACAAAAGAAAATAGGAACACTCATGATAAAACCTTTCTAACTAAATAACACGATGATCAGTTTTGAGAACCTTTTTACTCCCGGAGCCCGACCTTTGTCCAGGCTCGATGGGTGCTTGCCTGGCCAAAGGCCGGACTCCGGGAGAGGAAAAAAACAAAACAGTACAAGTTAAAGGTTAGGCAGCAATTTTGTTTAAAATATTGGCGGTCAGGCAACACTTGTAATACACTAGATGTCAGGCAACACTTGTAATACACTAGATGTCAGGCAACACTTGTATAACGTTAGATGTCAGGCAACACTTGTATAACGTTAGATGTCAGGCAACACTTGTATAACGTTAGATGTCAGGCAACACTTGTATAACACTAAATGTCAGGCAACACTTGTATAACACTAGATGTCAGGCAACACTTGTATAACGTTAGATGTCAGGCAACACTTGTATAACGTTAGATGTCAGGCAACACTTGTATAACGTTAGATGTCAGACAACACTTGTATAACACTAGATGTCAGGCAACACTTGTATAACACTAGATGTCAGGCAACACTTGTATAACGTTAGATGTCAGGCAACACTTGTATAACGTTAGATGTCAGGCAACACTTGTATAACACTAGATGTCAGGCAACACTTGTATAACACTAGATGTCAGGCAACACTTGTATAACGTTAGATGTCAGGCAACACTTGTATAACGTTAGATGTCAGGCAACACTTGTATAACGTTAGATGTCAGACAACACTTGTATAACACTAGATGTCAGGCAACACTTGTATAACACTAGATGTCAGGCAACACTTGTATAACGTTAGATGTCAGGCAACACTTGTATAACGTTAGATGTCAGGCAACACTTGTATAACACTAGATGTCAGGCAACACTTGTATAACACTAGATGTCAGGCAACACTTGTATAACGTTAGATGTCAGGCAACACTTGTATAACGTTAGATGTCAGGCAACACTTGTATAACACTAGATGTCAGGCAACACTTGTATAACACTAGATGTCAGGCAACACTTGTATAACACTAGATGTCAGGCAACACTTGTATAACACTAGATGTCAGGCAACACTTGTATAACACTAGATGTCAGGCAACACTTGTATAACACTAGATGTCAGGCAACACTTACATAACATTAGATGTCAGATCTCAGGCAACACTTGTATAACACTAGATGTCAGGCAACACTTGTATAACACTAGATGTCAGGCAACACTTACATAACATTAGATGTCAGGCTATACTTGTATAACGTTATATGTCAGGCAACACTTGCATATTAGATGTCAGGCAACACTTGTATAACGCTAGATGTCAGGCAACACTTGTATAACACTAGATGTCAGGCAACACTTGTATAACACTAGATGTCAGGCAACACTTACGTAACATTAGATCTCAGGCCATACTTGTATAACGTTAGATGTCAGGCAACACTTGCATATTAGATGTCAGGCAACACTTGTATAACGCTAGATGTCAGGCAACACTTGTATAACGCTAGATGTCAGGCAACACTTGTATAACGCTAGATGTCAAGCAACACTTGTATAACACTAGATATCAGGCAACACTTACGTAACATTAGATCTCAGGCCATACTTTTATAACGTTAGATGTCAGGCAACACTTGCATATTAGATGTCAGGCAATACTTGTATAACGCTAATGTCAGGCAACACTTGTATAACACTAGATGTCAGGCAACACTTACACACCATTATAGTAACTAAGTGGAATGGACTAGGAACCACATAGTTAAGTGTGTCAGTTCATAGCTATTAATACAAATACGAACCCAAGAACCGAAGCCCAGAGCCCGCAAACTTCAACCAGGTAGTTACAAACACACACACATGATAAAGTTCCTGTCAAGAATACAATGAGATGATGAGCTCAGTGGGTGAACTACAAGAAATTATGACATTTTTCATCTAAAAATGCTGGAAAGCGTCAGACATATCCACACAAAATTGAGTAGACAAGAAGCACAATGGAACCAACAAGGAGCACAATGGAACCAACAATTATATGATGGAACCAACAATAAGCACAATGGAACCAACAAGGAGCACAATGGAACCAATAATTATAAGATGGAACCAACAAGAAGCACAATGGAGCCAAAAAGAAGCACAATGGAACCAACAAGAAGCACAATAGAACCAACAAGGAGCACAATGGAAACAACAAGAAGCACAATGGAACCAACAAAAAGCACAACAGAACCAACAAGGAGCACAACAGAACCAACAATTATAAGATGGAACCAACATGAAGCACAATGGAACCAACGAGAAGTACAATGGAACCAACAGCAAGCACAATGGAACCAACACGGACTAATGGAGCTTATTTATTTCCTTTACTATCGTAAAACTAAAGAAAAATAGACAACTGCAGCATAATGCTCTCCTTCATAAACTAAATTTCACCCACACAGTAGACTTTATCAAGTCACAAATAGATTTCAAATTTGTTCGTGACTAGATAAAGCCCACTGTGTGGACGAAAAATAGACAGTAAAGGATCGCATTATATTGCATCTTTGTATTTTTCCATCGTGTAGGTATTTTATACAATTTATCTCTAAGACCAAAGAAGTATTCCCTAACATACCTGTGGCTCCTGAGTGCACTTGTCTTCCATCCGTATCTCCACATCCCTGTGCCTCATATTGCAAACAGACTGCTGTTATCAGACCTCTCAAATTAAGTAGCTAGTGTGTTAAGGTTTACTGCGTACTATCTTCCCTAGGGCTCAGCCTCAGACCCGGCAACATCACTGTTTCTGACACTATAGAGACGTTGTAATCTTGTCTACCTTGTAGTCCTTCTATGCTTTATACCCCAACCGAATTTACATTCAACCTACATTGACATGCGGGTTTAAGCTAAACTTGCAGGAATTATACAGCGCCTGTTGGGGGGGGGGGAGAGTGGAGGAATGAAAGGCATTCAGGTTTAATTCAAGGAACTGGAGCACAAATACAATTTCCTAAATCAAGAGCCCCTTACCAAAATCAAGGAACCTCCCTTGAGGGGAAAGATACAGAGTGAGCAAGCGATAAAGGGTGTAGTTATCATTTGCCCCAGGCACTTGTCAAGACACTTGGCTTGTGTGTGTGTGTGTGTGTGTGTGTGTGTGTGTGTGTGTGTGTGTGTGTGTGTGTGTGTGTGTGTGTGTGTGTGTGTACTCACCTAGTTGTGGTTGCAGGGGTCGAATCACAGCTCCTGTCCCAGCCTCTTCACTGGCCGCTACTGGGTCACTCTTCCCGCTCCATGGGCTGTATCATACCTCTTCTTAAAGCAATGTATGGATCCTGCCTCCACTACATCACTGCCCAGACTATTCCACTTCCTGACAACCCTGTGACTGAAGAAATACTTTCTAACATCCCTGTGATTCATCAGGGTCTTCAACTTCCAACTGTGACCCCTTGTTGCTGTGTCCCACCTCTGGAACATCCTGTCTCTGTCCACCTTGTCAATTCTTCTCAGTATTTTATATGTTATCATATCCCTCCTCGTAGGACATACTCCTTAGCTCCGGGACTAGTCTTGCTGCAAACCTTTGCACTTTCTCTAGTTTCCTAACATGCTTGGGTAGGTGTGGGTTCCAAACTGGTGTGTGTGTGTGTGTAAGGGAGGTATCAGAGGGGCTCCGGCACGGTGCTAGGGTTGAGTGCCTCACTGAGTCATATGAGAGATGACAGTGATCTTCTCATGGAGGATGCTGGGAGAGGATGGTGGGGGATGATGGGATGGGGGTGTCGAAACCTTTGCACCACTCTGCATTTACAAGGGGGGTCCTTTGATGCTAGTGAAGGGCTCTTGATCTATGGAATTGTAGCTAACTTCCCTTTCTTCGAATCAAACCTGATTATCTCCCATTCCCAGGAGCTGTTTAAACATAACTGGCCTACCGCTTCACCATGATCATAACTCGCATTTAACAAAAATAGCAGTACTAACAGTAGTAGTAGTAATGGTAGTAGTAATGGTAGCAGTAATAATAGTAGTAATAGCAATAGTAGTAGTAATAGCAATATTAGCAGCAATAGTAGTAGCAGTAATAGTAGTAGTCGGTACAAATAATGGAACTCAATGTATCAGTACTATAGGCACAAAATTAATTATGCAGTGCATTTCGGGCATTTCTTATTCTGATCATAAAAGGTATTTCTACTTAGCACTTTATTTTCCTTAGCGTCTCAATTGTTAAGATTATCAATACATACATAATTCATATTTCATAATAAGTAAATGTCATTATAATTTATATACTGCTAAATATACATAACGGTAGTGGTCAGTACCATAGCTTAGTGAAGTTACAGAGAGAGAGAGAGAGAGAGAGAGAGAGAGAGAGAGAGAGAGAGAGAGAGAGAGAGAGAGAGAGAGAGAGAGAGAGAGAGAGAGAGAGAGAGAGAGAGAGAGAAATTACTTAAATGTACTCGGGTATTTGTTCAGGTGTCATTATGAAGAGTCTTCAGGTTATTAACCCCAATAAAGGTACTCAATTTTAAGCTAATACCGCTAACATAAAAACAGCCGATGTAAAAATAACCACTATCATAATAGCCGATATAAAAAAATAACCTTTATAAAAAAATAGCCGATACCATAACAAATAACCTATACCAATAAAAATAGGTGACATCAAAAATAGCCGATAAAAATAGTTTAATACCATAAAAAATGCCCGATAGCATTACACTGACACATCCCTAATTATTTACCAGGACAACCCAAGAAAGCTACTTTTCTGCTGGATTAACACAAGCAGCTGGTTTAAGGAAACTTGCCAGGTCGTCTCGACACGATAATAAACAAACCCACCGTCTAACTTAACAAGTACTTACAAGGTTCTTAAGCAGTTATAGTAGTGCTCAGCCACTACCATCAACAAGCACCAACCACACCCCTCACTTTAGTGTCAATAACCCTCTTAACTACCGCTTTAACCTCAATTAACCAACCTGGGCATATATTAAGCAGCATGTAAGTTACCAGGTTCACCTTACAAATCTTACTAACAATTCTTAAAGCCACGAGGATGTTTACAACCTTAAAAGCTTCTTCCTACTTTACGAGGCACCAGAAAGTCTACCACCGTGTGGCTTCTGGTTTCGTGGTAGCACCTTCAACTCGACCAAAATAAAAAAAAAATACGGATTCGATCCCTACACCTGTTATCCCTGTTCGTCTAGCAGTAATTAGGTACCTGGGTGTTAATATTCTGTTGTGGGTTGCATCCTGGAGGAGGGCCAAACGATATGAATGGAAATAAGCCACACTACGTGGCTTTCTTATGTTATCCTGGGTAATGAACCCTCCGGGTTAGTCCTTAAAGATTATTATTATTATTATTACTGATGAAGCAAAATAGGTCACTGTCCCTTTCTATAAAAAGCAAATTCAACTTTCTTATGAGCTCTACATAAGGAACATACCTGTGAACGGTTTCTAGAGTTGTACAAGCCTTGCCTTCCTCCAAACTTCACTGCTGACTACCTGTTCAACCAGGCTGTTGCTATTAACCTTCGATTTGCAGAGGAACTCTTAGGACAACGTTTCGGTATGTCCCGGACCTATTATGTCATGATAAGGGTCTAAGACGAACCGAACCATAGTAGAAAATTTCGTGAATAATTTGTGGGTTAGTTGTGAATCACTGTTGTAGTCACGGTATTGTGACTTATTCTTTCTCTGTTGTATTAATAGGCACAGAGGTCCGTGTCACCCACGGGCACCCCCCCCCCCGAGTGTATAATCTCTGAGTGACCCGTAAGTGGGTGTCCCTTAAGTGGGTGACCCTTAAGTGGGTGACCCTTAAGTGGGTGACCCTTAAGTGGGTGACCCTTAAGTGGGTGTCCCTTAAGTGGGTGACCCTTAATAAATGATGAACCGTCAGGCAAAATGACCGGCCAAAAGTGTAAACTCTGTGTGTTCAAGATCATGAGTGTCTTTCAAGGTTCCTTGATGCTGGTGAAATTTTAGATCTGTCAAGGTGTCGAATTTATTAGGCCTTGGTACATACCGTTAATGAAAATAGTTATGTACATAACAATCCAAAGTAATGAAAATAGTCATATACATGACCATCCAATGTAATGAACGTAGTCATATACATGACCATCCAAGGTAATGAACACAGTCATGTATACGACCATCCAAAGTAATTTTCTGATACTACTGGGGATCTAAACTTCAGCCTCGACTCATGTAGTACTCAGTTATCACTACGAATGATACAGAAAAAAAATATAATACATTTTAAAAGACCACAGCTTCGGTTTATATGTGCTTAGATAATTCTTAAATATTAGTGGTTGTGTTTATTACTCTTTTAAAGACAGTTAACGTTGGCCATCCTCTCCTTCAGCTTAACACCGATCTGACTCGCATACAGGTACCAAACACGAATCCTGGCCACCACCTAATCTTTAAAATAATGATTTATATTAACAGATAACAGTTCTTGATATCATCACCCCTATCTCATACCAGCCCTTGTGAAGTGTAGAAAGAAATACTGCTGTAATGAGGAACATTAAAAAACATGTATAAAAATATTTGTATACTGAATGTAAACAGAAGTTCGTAGGCTTTAGTTGCTGTTTTACATTTTCATGAGAACAGAAACCAGCATGAGTACAAAACGTTTAACATGCTACCGTTCCACATTCGTGTGTTTGGGAGGTAGTAACTTCTTGGACGGTTGCTGTCTTCCCTCCCGACGACAGACTACCATCAGAGTTTCAGGTTGCCCACGCAACTCTCATAAGATCTTGTCCTAATCCATTTTAATCAGCTCTGAAGAAAATCCAAGGCTCTGACAGTTTTTTTTCCCTCAGACGATTACTCCAGCAGAGCAGGATATGAAACTGATGTGCAAGTCATTCACTCTGACGCAGAGGTGATAGTGATGGTTGGTGACGATGGTTATGTCAATGATAACCGGTGAATGATCTCAATGATAACTGTAGTAGTGATGGTGTTGACACCAATGATGAAAGCAATTATGGTAGTAATGTAAAATGACAAGTGGTGGTGGTGGTAATAGTGCTGTCAATAATAGTTGTAGTGATGGTTGAGGTAGTGGGAATATTGGTGATAGTGACGGTGGATAACCATAGGTAAGAGGTAAACCCTGGGGGAAATGGGGTAATAAGGTCTGATCCAAGAGAGAGCAGAGTTCCAAATCTTTGCACGAAGAGCCCCCCCCCCCCCCCCGCTAGCATGAATTTATGCTCGTTTAAGATAGAGAAAATAAATAAACTTTTATCTTAATAAATCATCGAGTATAAATCATTTGCAGAAGTGTTTTCTTAAGTAGCTCCCAGAAAGTATAACAGGTTACCAGCGTCTGTTAAGTTCCAGACAGTATAACATGTTACTAGTGTGTGTTAGAGTCAGAAAGCTGTTCATGTTTCGAAGTCTCGGTTGAAAGCACAACACCTTTCTAGAGTTCATGCTGCTGAGGATCACACTGTCACTCTTGGAGTATTCTTATTCTTATTCATCAATGTTGTATTCACAGATTACTGCGCGACTGTTTGTGAATTTCCTATAAGAACAGGCGGTCAAGAATGATAAAATTCCAATTATCAACCATACATTAATACCACAGTTTTACATCTTAGGTAAAAGGACACAAATTCAACTAATGCGATATTTCATTGTGGCAACGTTTCGCTCTCCAGGAGCTTTGTCAATCCGTAACAGCTTATTAAAGCTCCTGGAGAGCGAAACGTTGCCACAATAAAATATCGCATTAGTTGAATTTGTAGGTAATTTTACCAACATTATTACAGTTACACATTATAAAGTGAAATGAAACAGTAACAGCAACATATAGAACAAAGATACTGCTAAACAAAAAATAGAGGTGAAAGAAGAAGGTAGTTGAAAAGATTATAATCTGCTCTTAACATAAACATCGTGTCCACTCCAGCAAAAAAAAAAAAAAAAAAAAAAAGGATGGGGGGGGGGGGGATGAATACAAAAAAAAAATCCTTTGAGGATCCCAAGCGTCCAGGAAGTTTATATCGGATGTCTCAACCTTAAATTTCTTCCTGTTTATAAACGACGCTCCGTTACAGTCTTAATTTTCACTCAGACATGACACGTTCTGCATTCCTCGACTTCTTTTTATAAAAAAAAAATAAAATTAAATAAAATAACATGCATTACTCAGTCTAACCTACTTTCTTTAATGATTTTTATATTTTAATGTTTATTACTGCAAAAACTGTCAATGAAATGTTATGTTAAAAAGAAAATCCTATCTTTTATTTTTCCTTGTATTCCTCTACGGTACAATAAGAGAGAGAAAGTCTCAGGAGACAAGAAAATCGTATTACGTTTTCTTTAACACACAGAAGCAACTCATGCTATGCTTTAAGGTGATAATAAAAAACCAAACCAACAAGTGCCTGACCCAGAGAAATTTACAGGTGTTTGATCCACAGAAACCAACAGATGTCTGACCCAGAGAAACCAACAGATGCCTGACCCAGAGAAACCAACAGATGCCTGACCCAGAAAAACCAACAGATGCCTGGCCCAGAGAAACCAACAGATGCCTGGCCCAGAGAAACCAACAGATGCCTGACCCAGAGAAACCAACAGATGCCTGACCCAGAGAAACCAACAGATGCCTGGTCCAGAGAAACCAACAGATGCCTGACCCAGAGAAACCAACAGATGCCTGACCCAGAGAAACCAACAGATGCCTGACCCAGAGAAACCAACAGATGCCTGACCCAGAGAAACCAACATGCCTGACCCAGAGAAACCAACAGATGCCTGACCCAGAGAAGGGAACTTATCTATGATTCCTAAGCCAGGTATTTATACTCTAAGAAATGTTTAATACAACACATTTTTCATTTGAATTTCGTGCAAACCGCAATTTTACTGTGACATTTAATGCACTTCCAAATAAGATATGTGGAATTTGTTTTGGTACAGACCACTAAAGTTGCCAGAGCCTAATTTTTATGAATATTTTCACGAACTGTCTTGTGCAAGACTTTGTATTTTGTTTACAATTACCGTTAATTGTTGTGGCTGTGTTTATTCAACAGTTAAGGAAATTCAGTAAACAATTTTCTTAATCCTTAATACGGCAGTCTACCTGAAGGGAGTTCCGGGGGTCAACGCCCCCATGGCCCAGTCCATGACCAGGCCTCACGGTGGATCTGGTTGTTACTGCTGGCCGCACGCAATCCAATGTACGAACCACAGCCCGGTTGGTCAGGCACCGACTTTAAATATCTATCCAGTTTCCTCTTGAAGACAAATGATAGGCTGTTAAACAGCCTTGGGCCCTTGCCACTTAATGTATTTTCTCTCAGCGTACTCAAAGCACCCCTGTTTTTTATCAAGATGTTGATGCACCGTCTGCCGAGTCTTTTGCATTCATAGGTTAGTGATTTGCGTGTGTAGATTTGGGTCAAGTCTCCCTAATATTTTCCAGGTGTAAATTATGATGTACATTTCTCGCCTGCACTTCAATGAGTACAGATCTAGAGCCATCAAACGTTCCCGGTAATTCAGGTGCTTTACTGATGTGATACGTACAGTGATGGTTATCTGTATATTCTCCAGATGTGCAATTTTGCCTGCCTTGAAAGGGGCTGTTAGTGGACAGCAGTATTCTAGCCAAGATAGAACAAGTGACTTTAAGAGGATTATCATCAGCTTGACACTCCTTGTTTTGAAGACTCTCATTATCCATCCTACCATTTTCCTGGCAGTTGTGATAATGAAACTGTTGTGATCACTGAAGGTGAGATCCTCTGACATTATCATTCCTTAAGTCCTTCACATTAGTTATTAGCTCTATTGTGTGGGTAGAATGTCATACTCCATTCTAGCTTGTTATTCTTCAAATTTTCCATAGCTAAGTAGCTGGAATTTGCCATCACTGAACATCATTTGGGTTTCTGTGACCCATCTGAAAGAACTGATTTAATCTGCTTGAAGATTTACAGAGTCCTCAATGAATGACTCATGCAAATTCTAGTATCATCTGCAAAGGATGACACGGTGCTATGGTTTATATCTCCGTCTTTGTCGGATACGAAGATGAAGAAAAGGATAGTGGCGAGTACTGTACTTTGTAGAACAGAGCTTTTCACTGTGGCAGCCTCTTGCCTATTTCCTATTACTCCGTATTTTCTTGGATAGAAAGTTAAAGATCCATCTGTCCGCTATGCCAGTTATTCCTATCACACCTGTCGAAGATTTTTTGGAAATCTGTGTATGCTACAGCAGTATCGTCTTTGTCCTCCAGTTCATCCAAGACCTTATCATAGTGGTTCAGTAGTTATGAGAGGCAGGAGCGACCTGCTTTGAACTCATACTGCCCTGGGTTGTGCAGCCACTGGGAATCCAATTCAAAGATTTTTATGATGTGGGACGTTAGTTATCGGTCTCAGTAGTATCAGTTCCTAGTAACCAGTTACCAGTAGTATGACTCACTACCAACCGTCTGTGTGAATCACTGTTATTCACTGACGTTACAGCTGACCATAGCATGTTTTTGAACGCCGCTCACACCTAGGACCCAATTCGTGAGTCAGTCTTAGAGAGAGTTAGTAGAGGCCGACCAGGCGTGGTGCTCCTCATATTTTCCCTCCAATATACGTACTAACCAGCCTACATGAGTGTTCTTACCCAATCCACGTTTCGAACCCCCACATGACATCGGTCTATAATTCTTTGCTATTGCCTAGGTCACTCAGAGCGTACAGTCATTAATAAATTCACACACACACACACACACACACATATATATATATATATATATATATATATATATATATATATATATATATATATAAAATATTGTACATGTTAAACTAGTAATATAATAACTTAAGTAATATTCAGTTCAGAGGATAGTTTTCATCTACCACAACCCCAAACTCTCATTGAAGAAAAGGACCGTTAACCAAACTAAAATTAAAAAAAAAAAATAGTCAAGGAGCAAGCTGCCCTAAACATCAATTAGTTAGGACATATTAGGCAGACGTTAAGACCAACTTAATGTTCACCCCATAGTCACTGCTTGCCTTAATTCAACTTAACCTGCTGGGTGCGACGTGTGACCCAGACCAGAGCATAAACTTTCTCAAATACAGCTAGCTCTTCTAGCCTCCATCCTACCCTCCCAACATTTGTTGCACCCATCTGTCTTTCTCACTCTGCGTCTGCATTATTGCTGGGATTTTCTCCCTTCTCTTTTCTCGCGCTGTATGACCCTTGTCGGTTCAGCGCTTTCTTTGATTATAATAATTCTCTGTTTTCTCACCTATTTTTCTTATCTTTCTTTGTCTGTGTCTGTCTGTGGGTGTGTGACTGAATCTCTCTCTCTCTCTGTCTCTCTGTCAGTCTCTCTCCAGAAGACCCACATTAGTCACCGTGGCTAGTCCATTCATGGCCACACACCGTGTCGACCACATCTAGCCTCCTGAAGCCAAGCCTCATCCCATACTACACATTCAGCTTCCAGCTAAAACGTGTCCTTATTAAACTCAGAGAGCTTTACCCCTTTTATGTCCCTCCTGGTCAGCGCCGCCCACGACTTTACTGGGATAGTTTATATGTCACTTGTTGGAGATTGTGGCTACAGTTATTGCAGGATCACTTTGGATAGTCTCTATCATGTTTGTGTTATTGGTGTCGTATAAACGGCGAGTTGTCACCCAGTGTCGTATAAACGAGATTTTCACCTTGCGTTGTATAGACGAGGTTGCATCGCCTAGTGCTCCATAAACGAGGGGTCTATCACAGAGTATCGTATAAACGAGGCTCTACCAGAGCACTGTATAAGCGAGATTTTATCATAATGCATCGTACAAACGAGGTTCTATCAAGAACGCAGCATAAACACGTTGCCATCACCGGTTTTGTTGATGCATAATCACTAAAAATTTCTTCCCTATTTACTATGCTATACTGAAAACCGATAATGCTACTGAACTTTAAGTAAAGCCACTGTCTTACAGAGTTGAATGAAGTAGGCAAAAACAAAATAAACATTTGGAAAATGCAGGAGCAAGCAGGTATCCTCTCTCCACGGTACACCAAACATACAAATATTCCTGACGCAACTGCAACAGTATTTGTCTGATATTTACTCCACTTCAAGAATGCAACTTCTCCCTGTTTATCTGAGGGTGTCTTGCTGCGGTTTACATTCCTACGCGAAAGATAAAAGTGTATGACAAAGTCTGAATGATAATCAAGTGAAAACTAGATCTATAAGCACATATATGGGTCATTATCAGATGAGCCAGTTTACTTAATGAGAGGGCCATTATGCGGGAATATTTTGTGCACCTACTTATAAATATACACACATGCGCACACACGCAAACCTGATGGTTAAAAAACTGAAACATCCTTCATCCCTAGCAACAAGTTTTCCCTTCCAAGGACGGTACCTTGAAGGGTAGTTCCAAGGAATTGAAACCACCATACCTTTTTTCTTTTAGATCAAGCCATATAACCTCCCATTCCAGAGATGTATGACCCCTATGGGTTTTACATTTTCATGAAAATAATAACATCAACCTTTAACCAAATACTTAACACAGTCTTCCCTTACCTAGTAAGACTTCGCCCTTGCTTTACATTGCAACTTGCCGAGAACAAACTCAATAAACACGAGATGAGCAAGTACAATAATAATGACACCCAGATATCGTAGCTGCCATCATATGAACACTTCCATCGCGTGTTGCATAAAACAATCCTTCAACCAGGATAAAACATATTAGGACAGTGAACACAAAACACCTTGTTCAAGTCTGCCACACATTAAATGCAGGGAATTGTCAATGTAGGTATTTAACGCCCGACATTTCACCTATAGCAAAAATTAACCACAAAATATAATCATTAAATGAATACGCATAAATAAGAACATTATTAATTATCGTGACCGTCGTATGTCAACCATAATTTGAAATTAACTTTGCTGCGCATCTTCAAATAGGTGACACCCGAATCATCTTGACGGCCACACATCAGGTAAAGGACCGAGGGTTGGTGACTCCTACATTAGATCAAAGGAAAAAAGTATCATGCAACTGAGTAAGCAACGGTACCTGCCACGCTTGCTTGCTGGGCGCTCAGAAAAAAATAATATCTTGAGCCATCCACGCTAACGTAAAGTAAAAGAGTAATACCAGAATGTATTTACTTTTATAGGCAATTTTTATTTTTTAGATTTTAATATTGGCGATGGGATAAAAACAACTGAAATGAAACTTCTGGCATTTAGAAGATATAAGAATAATTAATAATAAATATATTTTAAATAGCAAAGAAACTAATTTTCTTATGAGATTTATTACTAAACAACTTTCAGATTGTTTCAATGAACATTTCTTTCATTACTGAAGTATGAAGAGATCAGATATTTCAAATACATTATATATATATATATATATATATATATATATATATATATATATATATATATATATATATATATATATATATATATATATATATATATGCATTTAAGAGACATTCATTTCCTGTCTCTCTAAATACAAATTTTCTCTGTGTTGTGTCTTCTTCGTATAAATTTAACTCGCGTTAGCTTATTGTTATTGACAAAGATGTGTAATATTTTCATCACTCATTTCCTTCCTGTTTTTAGAAATGAGGATACAAACGAAATCTCAGAAATGAATAATTATACAAAACTGGACGAAAATTAAGTATGTAATATTAGTCACTAGTGACATGGTCATCATAGAACTAGACTGATTGAAGCCAAGCAAGTAGCCAGGCTCTGATGAACTGTTCTCAAGGGTTCTAAAGGAATGGTACTCTCTTCAACATACCACTACAAAAAGGTAATGTGATGGATAAACAGAAAATGGCAAATGTGATTACTTATTTACAAAGTGGGAATGATAAGTCCTTAGCATCAAATTATAGACCAATCAGCCTAACCTCAACTATAGGAAAGTTGATGGAGTCAATAACTGCTAATGCAATTCGAAGCCACCTTGAAAGAAAGAATTTGATCAACGAATCTCTGCACGCTTTTACAAAAGGGGCGATCTTGCCTTACGAATTTTCAAACCTTTTTCAATAAGGTATTCGAGGCAGTAGACCAAGATAAAAAATCCGATATTGTGTATATGGACTTCAGTAAGGCCTTTGATAAAGTTCCACACAGTAGACTGGTTAATAAAGTAGCGGCACATGGAATGGAAGGAGAAATTTTCTCCTGGGTCAAGGCATGGGTGACCAAAAGGCAACAGAGTCTGCATGAATAGGATGAAATCAGAATGGAGACCAGTTACGAGTGGTGTGCCACAAGGGTCACTGGTGGAACCCTTGTTCTTCATGATCTATATGAACGACTCTGACGAGGGAATAAACAGCAATTTAAGTAGGTTTGCTAATGACACTAAAATAGGACGTCAGATAACTTCTGATGTGGATACTTAAATGTTACAGGATAACCTGGATAAGTTCATGTGGTCGAAATGACAGATGTAGTTCAATATCAGCAAGTGTAATGGTCTAATCCTAGGAAAAGAAAATAACTATTGCATTTATAAGCAAACAATGAAGCTCTTAGTCAAAATAAATGTGAAAAGATCTAAGAATTGTTAGCAGAAATTTAAAGACAAAATAACGGTGCATAAATGTTCGCAATAAAGCTTATAAAATTCTTGGCTTCATATTAAGAAGTATAAATAATAGAAATCCTAAAGTTATACTTCAACTTTATATATCTTTGGTTAGACCTAATTTTGATTATGCTGCTCAGTTCTGGTCTCCATATTACCGGATGGACATAAATGCGCTCGAAAATATACACAGAAGAATGATGAAGTTGACTCCATGTATTAGAAACCTTTCCTTTCTAAAACAGACTGAAGGCACTGAACTTTTACTCTTTGGAAACGCATAGAATTGGGGGAGATATGATTAAAGTGTAAAATGAAAACAAGAATAATGGGGATAGTGTATTTAAAACATCCAACTATGAACGGACTTTTAGCAATGTATTAAAGATGGAAAAAATTAGACTCAGAGGATATTGGAAAGTACTGGTTTAGCAACAGAGTTGTAGACGAGTGGAAGAAACTCCCAGAAAGCTTCAATGAGACAAGAACTTTCGACAGCTTTAAATAAAGGTTAGATACTGAGTATATGAGTGGGAGTGGGTGACTATGCATTGGACCTCCCTAGCACGGGCTAGTAAGCCTGTGTTCCATTTCATGTTCCTGGTCTAAGAAGGAAAATGCTATATGTAGCTAAGCTGTCGTTAGAAAAGTCTGATCCAGCACTATCCTTCAGTAAGACATCCACACTGGGGATAGGATTAATTTAAAAATGAGCCAGAAGACCAGCTTAGAAACAGGATCTTCCACCGCTAGTGTAACTTTGGATAAATTCGATACTTCCCTAAAATAAGCCAACTAATGTAAGTAAACACGGACTCTTGCAAAGGTGATAGTGGTCAAGCAAATATGATCCTTGGTGCTTGTTTGTACGAAGATAAAATAAAACTGACCCTTCTCTAACACATTCGACCAACGTAGACCAAACACCTGCAAGTGCCTTGGCTCCTGAACTTAATACCCTTTGACTGGACTCTTGAAATAGAATCTCCTCCAACTAGGCTCTTAAAACAATCGCCTGTACTTACTTTCAGCTTAAGAAACATGTTTTTCCTTAGAAAAAAAATGGACACGACACTAACAATAGTCGTAACTAAATTATAATTATATTCGTGGGTAAGACTAGGCATGAGGGAATAAATAGCGGCAGTAGTTAGTTTGCCGATGACAGTAAAATAAGTCATATAATTTCTGATATGGACACTTGAAGGTTACACGATGACCTGGTTGGGGTTTAGTGACATTATCTGGATGGCGGTTTTACATGATGGCTGGGTTTTGTGACTAATGCATTGGTGGTCCAGTGACGTCAATGTCTGGATGGTGGTTAGTTATATCAACAACAGAGGGTTTTACCAACATAATGTCTTCATGTTCTAATATCACCGTAAGAGGGGGATATTGTCACCTCAAGCTAGTGATGATTAACTGAGTGGCATCAACTAATTGGTCTTTATCTATGACATCAGCGTCTGTGAACCTGCGAAATTGTCATATTACATAAATTTCGAGTAACCGTCAAGTGACAGTACCAAACAATGTGATGGATATTATCGATAATAAAAGAGTGACTAGTAGAAAATCTTGAGAGAGCAAGATTTATTTGAGAACAAGGCTTCAGAAGTGGAAAGTATTGCCTCATAAACCTTATCGAAATTCATAGAAGGATCAAGGAAATATGCCAAGGGAGAGAAAGATGATCAGGCAGCAAGTTCCCTGACAGCAAGGAATGTGGTGAATGTCAAACCAGCGGGCTGAACCAGTGGAGTACGACAAAGGTGTCCTGGGACCAATACTGTTCCTGATACAAGAGGTCCTCCTCCTTAAAAACGCCCCATCCGCACTTACAAATGGGGTATTTAAGAATTAAATTTTAAAATCCCAACTAAAATAAATGAAAACAAAGGAGGAAAAAGCAATCTAATTTTTTTTCACATACTAACACAGATGAAGCAATTTAAAAAAAATATTTCGCACGAGGATGTATCTGATGGAACTATTCAATGTGGAAAAGTGTGTGTAGGGAAAAGAGGGGGACTAGCAATATTAGCAAAAAAAAAAAAATATACAAGCGTCAGAAATCAAAAT
>NC_091335.1:21743686-21763686 GCF_038502225.1 Cherax quadricarinatus | reverse complement strand
GTAGCAAAGTAATGATGATGTAATCGGTCCATCTACCTTGAAGAAGAGTTCAGACCATAAAGCTGAACTCTACTCCAGGCTGAGGGACTGACCACCTCAAATACTCTCTCCAAGGCAGTTGCGGATATACTGTGGAAAATTGCATTTATCTGAATGTATTATTATATATATAACAGTAAATGAACATAGATAATTATTATTTATCAGTTAGACAAGTAGGAATTTGGGACACCTAGGTCGCAAAAATGTCCCCCTTCGATACCTACTACTGTCATATCCACAAGTTGCTCTGGACCTATTAATTAAATGAATTATACATCTCCAGGAATACTGGTAAATATATAAATTTGTGGACTGTATATTAAAATTAAAAAAGGATTATAGTATATACACACATTTATATAACAGAAAGAAAATATATCTTAATATCACTCGCCAATTTGACTGGAGATTAATGTGTCATGTATAGGACCCCCCCTTTTGCCTACATTTATGAAGAATTTACTGGCCAGAAATTAAACATAATTTAGACAGCTTATCTGAGGTTCCTGGAGTTGTCCTGTCCTGTCGCCTGATTCTCAAATTATGCAGGAATGCACATCCAACAATTTCGCCTCCTATTTGAGTGTCAGCCCGATTTTAACCTCTAGAGCAAGAAAAATTCTTCCCATTATTCACAACGTGTTAATCAATTCAAACAAAATGGCGACTCTCTCCCCAGCCGCAGGTTTCCCATTTTCGATAACACACTTCTTTTAAAATACAATATAGGGCATCTATTTACCTATATATTACCGTATTTCCGGAAAATATACAGTATTTTCCACATATACTATGAAACTAATGAAGCTTAAGCTTCTGGGCTCCTAATCCCGGAGGGGCCCCAAAAGCGGCTTTAGTCCATACTGCTTAAAAATTTTAGTACTACTGTATGATAAGGGGTTTAAAAAAATAATACAGTGTAATTCAATACAAAATAATAGTTAAAATAAAAATTGAAAAGTTATTAATGTATGGAGGCTAGCCGATGCTGGTTGCGAAGGGGCCTCCATAACAGTTCAAACTACAGGGCCCCAAAAATGTAGGTTCACCACTGCTCCAAGGTTGATGGACTGATTACATCTTTACTTGCTACTACACCTGTTACCTCTCTATTTGACTAAAGGAACCTGCTGTGTAGGCGAAACGTTTCAACAATAAAATACACAACTGTTACACATGTGTCTTACTCGTCCTTTTAATATTGTAGAATTTACATAATAAAGAAGAAAGCGGCTAAAATAAATACTAAAGACAATACAAAACACTTTTTTTTTTGTCACTGCGTACAAAAAAAACATGACTGCAAAACCCACTTCATTATTATGCATTATAAACTATAAATTATCACCCAAAGCCAACGAGCAGCTAAAATAAATATTGACCAATATGTATGTACAGTATTCACATTTGTACATAGCATGAAAAAAAAAGTCTTCTCATGTTCACATCGTGTGGGGGGTTGGTTGGCTAAGTGGGTTCAAAGCCTACCCATCACTTGTTCACTACCATTCAGGAATACATTAATACTAAATGTGGGTCTGTGGGATTAAAGTAAACTAAATGTATACACAGTGTACTATGATACACCCTTCCACGTGTACATACACCGTTGTTCCCAGTGAATATATATCAAAAGAGATACTAATTAGAAAATGTACAATGTAGAGGTATATACATGTTCACCACCAATCAAGAGTATTTTAACCTCTAAATTACTCAAAGTGTATATTATTATTATTATTATTATTATAAAAAATGCCTAGAAGTGTTTAACACTAAGACATATACTTCTCTTCACATACAGATGTTGGCTTATGCTTATTCGCGGATTAATTCGAAGACACACGTGTAACGCTCGGGTATCTTCATTGAAGAAAAGTTTCGCCACACAGTGGCATCATCAGTCAAATACAAAGAAGAATGGTGAAGATTAGGAGGAGTTTGAAGTAATCAGTCCCTTGAGCGACTGATTACCTCAAATTTATCAACTTGTCGGGTTTTCGAACTATTTCTCTACAATTCGAAGACACTACTACTGTAGTAGAAATTTTTCTGTAATCAGTAGGCGTTTACACTGGGGTCTCATGAGAGGGATGGTGTGTGTTGGGGGAGGGGGGTTACTGTGCCATATCAGCCAGGCTGTGATTACTATGCTGGCAGACCATTCTCTCGCACCACCAGTGAAAACGTTTAATCTGAAAGTTTCCTGTTTTTTTTTATCGAAACACCTCGTTGCCAGACGTGTCACGGCCTTTTTAAATTTGCTTAAGGTTAAATGTACGTTTTCATAGGCTTGTATAGCTTAAACCAAACTAACCTAGCATAAAGTTAAGAAGTGGACGCTGATTACTACATCGAAACATTTACAGAGGGGGAGGGGAGTTGAATGATAGCTCTAGGACTTTCGTGTTGCAATTAACACACCAGGAGCTTGCAATGTTGCAGAAAAAGGAGGAATTCCAAGTAAATACGTTAGGAGGAAGCGTGTCTGCTTATTCAACTTCCCCTGTTGTTTTGCATTAGAGTAAAATAAGGACAGGTTGCAATAGGCTTGCGGGCAACATGTAACAACAGCTTGATTGATTGGGATGATCAGCCAAAAAGTCTGACCTCAGGCAGTGTTGTAAGAGAAGAACTCTCAAAACAGGGCACAGGTATGTGGTGATCTTTTTATGCTAGAGAAGAGAAAGTAGCACTAGAGATCAACTCAATAATGCAGAGTTCATCCGCTTGCGAAATTAATTTGAGTGATTATTAAAAAGAACTAAAACTCAGGACATTAATATATCCTCCATACAGCTAATAGGCTATTATTCCATTTGTTTTATTTATAGACTAGCCAATAAAACTGGCCAACGATTCAGTTTACGTTTAAAAACGCGCGTTTCTAGCTAAATTTGGGACGATGAATTCAGATCTAAGCTTAGCTCAGCATGTAGTTTCTGTGAAATAGAACTCCACTGTGAACGATTTCACCCAGACATAGTTATCAACAAGAAAAGATATCAGGAAAACCTACGATCAGTTTGATGGATGACTGCTGGTGTGGGAAAGCCATATTGAACATTACGGTAACTGTGATGCAGGAGTCATACTGAACACGATAACTAATGCAGGAGAGTCATACTGAACACTACGATAACTGTGATGCAGTAGTCATATTGAACACAATAACTGTGATGCAAATACGTCTGTATGACTGTTTGTGTATATATATATATATATATATATATATATATATATATATATATATATATATATATATATATATATATATATATATATATATATATATATATATGTCGTGCCGAATAAGCAGAACTTGCGTCCTTGGCTTAAATAGCAATGCTCATCTTGCCATATAGGACAAGCGAAAATTTGCGTATGCAATAATTTCGCCAAAATCATTCTGAACCTAACGAAAAAAATTTATTTCACTGTGTTTGTTTAGTATTAAATTGCTGTAAACAAATCTAAAATATATTTAGTTGGGTTAGGCTAAAATAAATTGTTCTTGTTATAATAAGGTTAGGTAAGTTTTCTAAGAATCTTTTGGTGCAAAATTAAAATTTTTTACATTAATATTAATGAAAAAATATATCTTTAAACGTATAAAAGAAAATTTTAGAAAGGACTTAATTTTAAATGAATTCTTGCTAATTGACCAGTTTTACATATTCGGCACGACATACATACATATATATATATATATATATATATATATATATATATATATATATATATATATATATATATATATTAACGATTCGTTCTTGACTTTTGTCCAGTGTCTGGTTTCTCTGACGTGTGTACACTCACCTGTATGTGGTTGCAGGGGTCGAGTCACAGTTCCTGGCTATGCATTTTCATTAGCAGTTACTAAGTCCGCTCTCCAGGCTCCAAGTCTTATTGTACCTCTTCTTAAAGCTATGTATGTATCCTGCCTCATTACATCACTCTGCAGACTGTTCCACTTTCTGACAACTCTGTGACTGAAGAAATACTTCCTAACATCCCTATGACTCATCTGAGTTTTCTACTTCCAGTTGTGACCCCTTGTTCCTGTGACCCATCTCTGAAACCTTCTGGCCCTTTTCACCCTGTCAATTCCTTTCAGTATTTTATACATCGCTATCAAGTCACCCCTATCCCTCCCGTCTTCCAATGCCATAAGGTAGAGTTCCATTAACGTCTAATAGGACATACCCCTTAGCTCCGGGACTAGTCTTTCTGGAAACTTTTGCACTTTTTCTTGTTGACATGCTTGACTAGGTGTGGGTTCCATACTGGTGCTGCATACTCCAATATGGGCCTGACGTAAACGGGCCTGACGGACACTATCGTGAATGACTCCTTACTTAGGTGTCGAAAGGCTATTCTTGGGTTTGCCAGGCGCCCATATACTGATGTGCTCGATATGATACTCCAAAATCCTTTTCCTTGAATGAGCGTTGCAGCCTCACTGAAGGAAAAGGATCATATATATATATATATATATATATATATATATATATATATATATATATATATATATATATATATAATTATTTTATTATTTATCACACTGGCCGATTCCCACCAAGGCAGGACGGCCCGAAAAAGAAAAACTTTCACCATCATTCACTCCATCACTGTCTTGCCAGAAGGGTGATTTACACTACAGTTTTTAAACTGCAACATTAACACCCCTCCTTCAGAGTGCAGGCACTGTACTTCCCATCTCCAGGGCTCAAGTCCGGCCTGCCGGTTTCCCTGAACCCCTTCATAAATGTTACTTTGCTCACACTCCAACAGCACGTCAAGTATTAAAAATCATTTGTCTCCATTCACTCCTATCAAACACGCTCACGCATGCCTGCTGGAAGTCCAAGCCCCTCGCACACAAAACCTCCTTTACCCCCTCCCTCTAACCTTTCCTAGGCCGACCCCTACCCCGCCTTCCTTCCACTACAGACTGATACACTCTTGAAGTTATTCTGTTTCGCTCCATTCTCTCCACATGTCCGAACCACCTCAACAACCCTTCCTCAGCCCTCTGGACAACAGTTTTGGTGATCCCGCACCTCCTCCTAACTTCCAAACTACGAATTCTCTGCATTATATTCACACCACACATTGCTCTCAGACATGACATCTCCACTGCCTCCAGCCTTCTCCTCGCTGCAACATTCATCACCCATGCTTCACACCCATATAAGAGCGTTGGTAAAACTATACTCTCATACATTCCCCTCTTTGCCTCCAAGGACAAAGTTCTTTGTCTCCACAGACTCCTAAGTGCACCACTCACCCTTTTCCCCTCATCAATTCTATGATTCACCTCATCTTTCATAGACCCATCCGCTGACACGTCCACTCCCAAATATCTGAATACATTCACCTCCTCCATACTCTCTCCCTCCAATCTGATATCCAATCTTTCATCACCTAATCTTTTTGTTATCCTCATAACCTTACTCTTTCCTGTATTCACTTTCAATTTTCTTCTTTTGCACACCCTACCAAATTCATCCACCAATCTCTGCAACTTCTCTTCAGAATCTCCCAAGAGCACAGTGTCATCAGCAAAGAGCAACTGTGACAACTCCCACTTTATGTGTGATTCTTTATCTTTTAACTCCACGCCTCTTGCCAAGACCCTCGCATTTACTTCTCTTACAACCCCACCTATAAATATATTAAACCACGGTGACATCACACATCCTTGTCTAAGGCCTCCTTTTACTGGGAAATAATTTCCCTCTTTCCTACATACTCTAACTTGAGCCTCACTATCCTCGTAAAAACTCTTCACTGCTTTCAGTAACCTACCTCCTACACCATACACCTGCAACATCTGCCACATTGCCCCCCTATCCACCCTGTCATACGCCTTTTCCAAATCCATAAATGCCACAAAGACCTCTTTAGCCTTATCTAAATACTGTTCACTTATATGTTTCACTGTAAATACCTGGTCCACACACCCCCTACCTTTCCTAAAGCCTCCTTGTTCATCTGCTATCCTATTCTCCGTCTTACTCTTAATTCTTTCAATAATAACTCTACCATACACTTTGCCAGGTATACTCAACAGACTTATCCCCCTATAATTTTTGCACTCTCTTTTATCCCCTTTGCCTTTATACAAAGGAACTATGCAAGATGTTGTTCCTCCTTGCCCTATACACGAAATCACAGCTTCCCTATCTTCATCAACATTTAACAATTCCTCAAAATATTCCCTCCATCTTCCCAATACCTCTAACTCTCCATTTAATAACTCTCCTCTCCTATTTTTAACTGACAAATCCATTTGTTCTCGAGGCTTTCTTAACTTGTTAATCTCACTCCAAAACTTTTTCTTATGTTCAACAAAATTTGTTGATAACATCTCACCCACTCTCTCATTTGCTATCTTTTTACATTGCTTCACCACTCTTAACCTCTCTCTTTTTCTCCATATACTCTTCCCTCCCTGCATCACTTCTACTTTGTAAAAACTTCTCATATGCTAACTTTTTCTCCCTTACTACTCTCTTCACATCATCATTCCACCAATCACTCCTCTTCCCTCCCGCACCCACTTTCCTGTAACCACAAACTTCTGCTGAACACTCTAACACTACATTTTTAAACCTACCCCATACCTCTTCGACCCCATTGCCTATGCTCTCATTAGCCCATCTATCCTCCAATAGCTGTTTATATCTTACCCTAACTGCCTCCTCTTTTAGTTTATAAACCTTCACCTCTCTCTTCCCTGATGCTTCTATTCTCCTTGTATCCCATCTACCTTTTACTCTCAGTGTAGCTACAACTAGAAAGTGATCTGATATATCTGTGGCCCCTCTATAAACATGTACATCCTGAAGTCTACTCAACAGTCTTTTATCTACCAATACATAATCCAACAAACTACTGTCATTTCGCCCTACATCTCTTGTATACTTATTTATCCTCTTTTTCTTAAAATATGTATTACCTATAACTAAACCCCTTTCTATACAAAGTTCAATCAAAGGGCTCCCATTATCATTTACACCTGGCACCCCAAACCTACCTACCACACCCTCTCTAAAAGTTTCTCCTACTTTAGCATTCAGGTCCCCTACCACAATTACTCTCTCATTGGTTCAAAGGCTCCTATACATTCACTTAACATCTCCCAAAATCTCTCTCTCCTCTGCATTCCTCTCCTCTCCAGGTGCATACACGCTTATTATGACCCACTTCTCGCATCCAACCTTTACTTTAATCCACATAATTCTTGAATTTACACATTCATATTCTCTTTTCTCCTTCCATATTATTATTATTATAATCAAAAAGAAGCGCTAAGCCACAAGGGCTATACAGTTCTCCTTCCATAACTGATCATTCAACATTACTGCTACCCCTTCCTTTGCTCTAACTCTCTCAGATACTCCAGATTTAATCCCATTTATTTCCCCCCACCGAAACTCCCCTACCCCCTTCAGCTTTGTTTCGCTTAGGGCCAGGACATCCAACTTCTTTTCATTCATAACATCAGCAATCATCTGTTTCTTGTCATCCGCACTACATCCACGCACATTTAAGCATCCCAATTTTTTTTTAGTAAATGTCTACAGGAGAAGGGCCCCTCAAGGAAGGTTCCTTGATGTTGGTGAGGGGCTCTTGATTTAGGGAATTGGATCTGTGCTCCAGTTCCCCGAATTAAGCCAGAATGCCTTCCACATCCCCCCCCAGGCGCTGTATAATCCTCCGGGTTTAGCGCTTCCCCCTTGATTATAATAATAATAATAATACAGGAGAAGGGGTTACTAGCCCATTGCTCCCGGCATTTTAGTCGCCTCATACGACACGCATGGCTTACGGAGGAAAGATTCCACTTCCCCATGGACAATAGAAGAAATAAAGAGGAACAAGAGCTATTTAGAAAAAGGAGAAAAACCTAGATGTATGTATATATATATGCATGTGCGTGTCTGTAAAGTGTGACCAAAGTGTAAGTAGGAGTAGCAAGATATCCCTGTTATCTAGCGTGTTTATGAGACAGAAACAGACACACACACACACACACATATATATATATATATATATATATATATATATATATATATATATATATATATATATATATATATATATGTGTGTGTGTGTGTGTGTGTGTGTGTGTGTGTGTGTGTGTGTGTGTGTGTGTGTGTGTGTGTGTGTGTGTGTGTGTGTAAGTGTAATTCTAGGATGACAATGGTTTGATGTTAATTAAAACATCAATGAAGTAAATACTTTGGAAAGCATTACAAACTGGTTGGACAGATACATGAATAACACTAATTGACTACAGATAACGCCTGCCACTTATGGGCCAGTTGTCGTGTTCACGTTGCTCTTACGTTGTCAGTCATCTAAATTCAGTGCACAAACTGTACGACTGGTTTTTAATCGATAACTTCAGTGACATCAATACCATTAAATTGTAGGAACGTTCACAACGAATATCAATTTGTTAGTATCGTAAACCGGTACTGCGACTGGGTTTTTGTAATGCAGTGCAGAGTAGTTAAACGCAAACATTAATGCCGAGGTAGTCATAGCATCAACACTGAGTCGCTCGCAGACATCTCTGAGTTTGACATCTGTATGCGCGTCTTAATCAATGACATTATTTGCTTAGTTATTTAACAATGATCAACATCTACGTTGTCAATGGCATTTGAATTTAAAGCAGTTTAATGTTAATATTGCCTGGAAAAAACCCTTCAAGAGTGACCATCATACTGACAAGAATATCTGACGTCAATTTCTGGCCACTAGCCAAAACTGGTACATCATAGGTCACAAGGTTCAATATCCGCTGTCAATGACATAATACATTATTTCAAACATTGTTTAATAACGTTTCTTGACATCAATAACTAATGAAGTCGTTGATGTAATCCTGTAGTTTACAAAAATAAACGTAGTGTTTAAATTGCATAATGACAATGGTTATATCATGCTGTATTTATCATGTTCCAAAAATGACATCCGAAATCAAACTGAAAATGCATATTTTTTTAGATAGAACAAAATAAAAATTCAACATTCGAAATGTAAATAAATGTTAATTTTATTATTATTATAATTATGGGGGAGCGCTAAACCCGTAGGATTATACAGCGCATGTGGGGGGGGGGGGATCGAAGGTATTCAGGCTTAATTCAGGGAACCAGAGCACAGATCCAATTCCCTAGATCAAGAGCCCTTCACCAGCATCAAGGAACCTTCCTTGAGGGGAAATAAACGTTATTAACAATCAGTGTTAACTTTAAAAAAGATATATAAACCAAACGAGTACTCACATCTAAGAGTCACTCAGATCCTGCTAAGTTCCACGTATGTACACAACGAGTTATTCCAAATGATTTCTAAAATAAAAAAAAGAACCAACAAAAGTCATTAAGAGAAAAAAAAAAAAAAGTTTAAGTCAAAGATGAATGACGACGGGATTTTTCATAGTCTCCCTCCCACCAAGGTTCAGGCCAGACTGCGGCCACAGTTTGATTACTGTACGACACTCCCAGTCAACCCTCGGCCCCGCCTCCCTAACCCCGCGCTTCAACTGCCACGCGTATGACACCCACCATACATGCATACATACACATACCGAGAAGTGTACGTCTCTCAGCGTATATACACGAGAGTATACTAAATCCCTGTTTTAGGGATAACAGCATTTTACTGGTGATCAAGAGGCTACATGCAAGCTTAATCACCCTCGTGTAGTCCAAAGGCTTTAAACCCACCCAACTACACAGCTCTTTATAAAAAGTCGCCTCCATGAATACTAACAGCTGTACCTTGATGCTAGTGAAGGGCTCTTGATACAAGAAACTGGAGCTAGCCTCCCCTCCCAGGGATCAAATCTGATTACCCCTTCCTCCCCCTAGACGCTGTGTGACCCCTACGGGTTTAGTGCTCCCAAGTGAAGATAATAAAGACCGGTGGACCGAGCCGCGGGGGCGTTGATCCCCGGAATACTCTCCGGTAGACTACAGGTGTTGTAGTTGTTAATTGAACGTTGCCACTATTTCCTCGGCTCTCCCAGCCTCACACCAACATCAAAATACTGTAGCAGGATACTCATAAAAAATGGTTATAACTATGACCATAATTTTTAAAGGGGTAGACCGGTAAGCCAGCGGAAGGCCTCGGTCAGATGACCAAAAGCTCCAACGGCAGGTCATCGTCTAAGACCCGCGTCAGGAAACACTTGTCCTCTTTCCTGACGAACCTTACCTAACCCTAACTGTAGCAGGAAAATAAAAGGCTAGTATGCACTAGGCTAGTGCTGGTGCGAGTACAGTTGGTGCCTGCAAGCATGTAGGTCTCTGACATATGCAAGGCCAGCCAACCAGATGACTTTCTATGGCAGCTAACTGTGCCAGTCAAATATCTGTGTGCGTACCTTTACCTCTGATATAACTTTGATGAGTTCCGAGAGTTTTTCTACTTACGGAGCCCGGGCATAGGCTAGGCTCGTTTGGTGCTTGCGTGGTCAACCAGGCTGTTGTTACTGATGGCCCGCAGCCTCACATATCCATCACAGCCTGGCTGATCTGGGGCTTGGTGAAGATAATTGTCCAGTCAAAAGGTTATGTTTGCCAGACAGCTGTTTGTAATAGCTAGACGCGCACAGCCATCTAGCTGTGTGTATCAGCCAGATGGCTGTCTGTGCCAGGCAGAAGACCGTGTATCTGTGTTCACGTCCAGAAACAAATGAATTAAATTAAACCACACATTACTTTTATTCATTTATCAGGGTATAATTTTAGCTGAATGTACGATGCTGGAAGTGAACATTTCTCTCCCTTCCACACTCCCTCCCTCACTCTCTCTCTCTCCCACCCTTCCTCTCTTGCCCTGCATAACTAGCGTTCTCCCCTTCTCTCCCTCCTTCCCCAACTCCTTCATACTTCCCTGCATCCCAACCTCACTCTCATCCCCCTCCTACTATCAACTATCTCATCCTTTCCCACCTCATCTTTTCTCTTACTTCCTCCCGTGATCCATCCTTGTATCTTTCCTTTATTCCTAGTTTCGTCCCTCCACCTTCCTCTCTTCCTCTCCCTTCTCCAGTGCCTCCCTTCTACCCTACCTCATTGCTAGAGGGGTTAATATAATCAACTCGCTCCAATCCTCACCCTCTCCCCCAAGGTATGTACACCTCCAGACATAATTCTCAGAATCACAGAGTACATACACAGAGTTTACCTTAATCCCTCTCTCAGAGATTAAGGTACTCCTATTGTTAGTGTTCAAGTGAAATGCAAGGTTTAAACCTAACAAACTAACATCTCAGAGCTGACTTACTCTTACCTCCCCCCTCCCCCTCCCTCCCTCCCACCCTCTCTCTCTCCCTCTCTCTCTCCCTCTCTCTCTCTCTCTCTCTCTCTCTCCCCCCCTCACATGATAATTTTTGAAATGTCATCAATGCTTGCCGAAACTGATAGAAAACTCACGTGTTGATAAACTATATTATGGAAACTCGCTATATTCTGACTTCCAACTGTGGTCCTCTTCAGCAGATTCTGCTTAAGAGGACCCCAGTTACAAGTGGAAATTCACAGCTAATCTCATCTTGTGTTTCACTGGGAATAAATTGCTTTCTGTTACTACCCCCCCTACCACACACACAGTAAATATATATATATATATATATATATATATATATATATATATATATATATATATATATATATATATATATATATATATATATGGCTGACACGTGTGTCTAGGCGGGTTGTACATGACCAATCATTTGTCTGTTCGGCGTGATTTATACGTTACTTTCGTAGCAATGCCTACCCCTAAACACGTTTCCTGAAGTCTTTATCTCTTATACAATCCGGGATTTATAATACAGACAAAGGTCCCACGAAGTACATTCGACATTCAAACAGAACGATGGGTGCGACAGAGGCCTCATGTTTTTGCACAGTTAACACCGTATATGTGCACTGCACTCACCACCTCCAAAACTTTGATATATTTAAGCAAAAACAGACAACATTATTGGCGGAGTAGATATTGTTGTCTGTGGTGGTTGTAGCAGAGTACTTCCTGACACTAGTCACTGTGACAAAAGTGACTCTTTAAACCCACCCAAAGTTGTCAGGTCACTTAATCCTATCCCTCTCTTCCTATCTACCCACAACCTTTTTCACTGCTCTATCCTTCTCCCCATTTTCGCCATCTATCTTATGGAATAAAAAGAGAACATAAGATTTCACACACTGTGAACACTAGAATTCAAGGCCACCAGTGTGCTTGTAGACCTCCAACACCAACAGCATGACAAGACCACCAGTGTGCTTGTAGACCTCCAACACCAACAGCATGACAGACCACCAGTGTGCTTGTAGACCTCCAACACCAACAGCATGACAAGACCACCAGTGTGCTTGTAGACCTCCAACACCAACAGCATGACAACGCAAGATCACAACTCGCTAGACAAAGAGACAGGACCAGATGTCTAGAAGCAGATTTATTAAGTGTACAGAACAACAGTGAAAACAAGTAAGATACGCTCAGCGCAACAAAATCACATATTAGAGTTCTGTCGAGGTGTCTGGTAATGAGGCAAACATGACACCTTCTTCTGATGACCAGAGCTTTGGTAAGATGGGTAAGGAAGAAGGATGGGTAAGGATGGAAAAGGGGGGGAGGGGGGGAGAGGTAGGATATAAAAGGTAAGTGGCCCAACCACTTTGGTGTAATTTAAAAAGTGTATGTGAATTGATAAGATATTCTTTAAGGGGTATAATACTAACCCATCAGAGTCACATAGATATAATAGGTATATAAGTACATGACTCTGAATTGGTAGTAATTATACAAGTTGCAATTGCTTTTTTTTTCGCGATTGCACAACGGATATTTATACAACAAGAAAGGCAATAATTTTCTGGCCAGTTTATAAGTTCGTGACAATAGCTTCTTAATGGTGGTGTCCAACGATAGTCAATAGCATAATTTTACATTAGAAAGTTATTTAAGATGTCTCCCTAAATGGGGGCGATGATTTTCTCAGTATACATAGAAGGGTTCTGGTGATATCCAATCTTCTTCATCAGGTAAGTTGCTCAAAATCATGGGTCGAGGGTAATCATCTTTATGAATAAAACGACGAACCCTCTGTGGGAGAGTCATTCTTTGAGTCCTGTGAGGAGGAGTATTGATGGTGTAATCGGTGGTATTTATCACTTGTATAGGATGTTCTCTATCTGGCATGTATAGTTCTTGCATTGTATAAAGTTGTTTCTTTTTTAGGGTGTCAAGGCGTACATTTATAGCAGTAATATCTTGTTGTGTATGTAAATCTGCCATTTTAACTCTGTCTCTCCTCCTGGTATCGGTAATAAAGCGAAGAGCTCTATTCTGGACCCTTTGTAACCGTAGCATGTTGGTCTTTGTTGTTAATGACATTGGGACACAAGGGTATTCGAGTATAGGTCTTATCATTTTATACAGATGTTTTTTGACGTGTTGAGGGGCTTGATTGAATCGAACGAGTCTGCTAAGACCGACTTTGGCTGTGTTGATCTTTTTAGTTACATGGGATGTTGAGTGGAGCAGCCTGTCTATTTCATATCCCAAGATCTTGTTAGGGTTTCTAATAGCTACAGGTGTACCTCTGATGGAGATACCCCCTTTATCTTCGATGGTTGATGCAAAACATCCTATCGTGCTAACAAGGACCTTGTCAGGATTAGTCGTAATTCTCCATTTCTTCTCCCAATTAGATGTACGACGAAGTTCAATATTCATTTTTTCTATGACTCTCTCATACTTGTATTTTCCTGTTACTGGAGTTGATGAGACGACATGAATAACATCATCTGCAAACTGTGTCACAATTGTGTCATTAAACTCTGGTTGAGGAAGGTCATTCACATAAATGTTAAACAGAAGTGGACTGAGACAAGAACCTTGTGGGACACCAGCCGTCGGTATAAAAGGTTCTGTTGACTTGCCATGAAAGGTGGGAATGATTTTTCTTTGAGTTAAGAAATTATAAATTACTCTGAGAAAAGTCCAGTTATGGTCTGGTAGGTCAATGAGTTTGTATATAAGGCCATCATGCCATAAGCTATCAAAAGCTTTATGAACATCTCTGGTGGCAATTAAGGCAAGATTGCCCTGCTGTTTTAGACTTGCTACAGTGTCAAAAATAACATTTATTGCATGATTGGTACTTCTATGTGTTCTAAAGCCAAATTGTTTTTCAGTAAACAAGTGATTAAACTCCATATAGTAATTCAATCTGTTGGAAATGACTTTCTCAAGAACTTTTCCAGTGACTTCAAGTAAAGATATAGGTCTATAGTTCCCAGGTTGGTGGATGTCTTTATTGGGCTTACCAAGAAAGATCATCCTAGCAGTCTTAAAAACAACTGGAAAATGTCCTGAGGCCAAGATGGCATTAAAGATATTTACCAAGGACTGTTTGCAATTTCTAGGTAGGTACTTTATTTGTTTCATTGTTATTCCAGAGAGGCCAGGGGCTCTATTTCTCATTCTTCCAATAACTTGACTTATCTCTAGTAATGTAATAGGTCTAGTAAGCGGGTGGGTATCTTCAAGAATTGAAGTATCGATGGTAGGTAGTGGTTGTAGATCATCCAAGCAAACATGACACCCAAAAACCTTAACTGTGATATACCGATGACCGGTTTTGAGAGCTCTTCTAACCCGCCCTTCCTCTCACATGCTGCCTGGCCTGAGGCCAGGTTGACCGCCTGGTTTACCTGGCTGTTGGTGTTAGCAGTCTGCAGGCTCACAGAGCCATCACAACCTAGCTGACCCAGCACTTACAGCAGGAAGCTGTCCAGCATCTTGTAAACACTTATTTGTACGTTTTGTTTAATGAATATATATATATATATATATATATATATATATATATATATATATATATATATATATATATTTTCAACAAACCGGCCGTATCCCACCAAGGCAGGGTGGCCCAAAAACAAAAACGAAAGTTTCTCTTTTTAAATTTAGTAATTTATACGGGAGAAGGGGTTACTAGCCCCTTGCTCCTGGCATTTTAGTCGCCTCTTACAACACGCATGGCTTACGGAGGAAGAATTCTGTTCCACTTCCCCATGGAGATAAGAGGAAATAAACAACAACAAGAACTAGAAAGAAAATAGAAGAAAACCCAGAGGGATGTGTATATATACATATATATGCTTGTACATGCATGTGTAGTGTGACCTAAGTGTAAGTAGAAGTAGCAAGACGTACCTGAAATCTTGCATGTTTATGAGACAGAAAAAAAAGGACACCAGCAATCCTACCATCATGTAAAACAATTACAGGCTTTCGTTTTACACTCACTTGGCAGGACGGTAGTACCTCCCTGGGCGGTTGCTGTCTACCAACCTACTACCTAGTTATATATATATATATATATATATATATATATATATATATATATATATATATATATATATATATATATTATATAAATATAGGCGTATGACAGGGTGGATAGGGGGGCAATGTGGCAGATGTTGCAGGTGTATGGTGTAGGAGGTAGGTTACTGAAAGCAGTGAAGAGTTTTTACGAGGATAGTGAGGCTCAAGTTAGAGTATGTAGGAAAGAGGGAAATTATTTCCCAGTAAAAGTAGGCCTTAGACAAGGATGTGTGATGTCACCGTGGTTGTTTAATATATTTATAGATGGGGTTGTAAGAGAAGTAAATGCGAGGGTCTTGGCAAGAGGCGTGGAGTTAAAAGATAAAGAATCACACATGAAGTGGGAGTTGTCACAGTTGCTCTTTGCTGATGACACTGTGCTCTTGGGAGATTCTGAAGAGAAGTTGCAGAGATTGGTGGATGAATTTGGTAGGGTGTGCAAAAGAAGAAAATTGAAAGTGAATACAGGAAAGAGTAAGGTTATGAGGATAACAATGTATTCAGATATTTGGGAGTGGACGTGTCGGCGGATGGGTCTATGAAAGATGAGGTGAATCATAGAATTGATGAGGGGAAAAGGGTGAGTGGTGCACTTAGGAGTCTGTGGAGACAAAGAACTTTGTCCTTGGAGGCAAAGAGGGGAATGTATGAGAGTATAGTTTTACCAACGCTCTTATATGGGTGTGAAGCATGGGTGATGAATGTTGCAGCGAGGAGAAGGCTGGAGGCAGTGGAGATGTCATGTTTGAGAGCAATGTGTGGTGTGAATATAATGCAGAGAATTCGTAGTTTGGAAGTTAGGAGGAGGTGCGGGATTACCAAAACTGTTGTCCAGAGGGCTGAGGAAGGGTTGTTGAGGTGGTTCGGACATGTGGAGAGAATGGAGCGAAACAGAATAACTTCAAGAGTGTATCAGTCTGTAGTTGAAGGAAGGCGGGGTAGGGGTCGGCCTAGGAAAGGTTGGAGGGAGGGGATAAAGGAGGTTTTGTGTGCGAGGGGCTTGGACTTCCAGCAGGCATGCGTGAGCGTGTTTGATAGGAGTGAATGGAGACAAATGGTTTTTAATACTTGACGTGCTGTTGGAGTGTGAGCTAAGTAACATTTATGAAGGGATTCAGGGAAACCGGCAGGCCGGACTTGAGTCCTGGAGATGGGAAGTACAGTGCCTGCACTCTGAAGGAGGGGTGTTAATGTTGCAGTTTAAAAACTGTAGTGTAAAGCACCCTTCTGGCAAGACAGTGATGGAGTGAATGATGGTGAAAGTTTTTCTTTTTCGGGCCACCCTGCCTTGGTGGGAATCGGCCAGTGTGATAAAATAAAAAAAAAAATATATATATAAGGTATGTCGTGCCGAATAGGTAAAACTTGCGATTTTGGCTTAAATAACAACGCTCTTCTTGCCGAATAGGGCAAGCGAAAATTAGCGTATGAAATAATTTCGCAAAAATCATTCTGAGCCTTACGAAAAAAATATATTTCATTTTGCTTATTTATTAAATTATTGTAAACTTCTCTAAAATAAATTTATTTGGATTAGGATAAATTAAATTGCGCTTGTTATAATAAGGTTAGGTAAGTTTGCTAAGGTTCTTTTGGTACAAAATTATTAATTTTTCATTAACATAAATGAAAAATATATCCTTAAACGTATAAGAGAAATTTTAGAAAGGACTTAATTTTAAATGAGTTCTTGCTAACTGACCAGTTTTACCTATTCGGCACGACTTTATATATATGCGCAAAACAACCACATGGGGAGTTGAATGATAGCTGTAGGCCCTTCGTGTTTGTAATCAAGACATTAGGAGCGTGCAATATTGCAGAAATGAGTAGAAAGTCCAAGCTGATTAGTTCAGGGTAACGTTCTAGCTAGAACGTTACCCTGAACTAATAATATATATATAAATTATATATATATATATATATATATATATATATATATATATATATATATATATATCTTTCAACACACCGGCCGTATGCCACCGAGGCGGGGTGGCCCAAAAGGAAAAACGAAAGTTTCTCCTTTTACATTTAGTAATATATACAGGAGAAGAGGTTACTAGTCCCTTGCTCCCGGCATTTTAGTCGCCTCTTACAACACGCATGGCTTACAGAGGAAGAATTCTGTTCCACTTCCCCATGGAGATAAGAGGAAATAAACAAGAACAAGAACTAGAAAGAAAATAGAAGAAAACCCAAAGGGGTGTGTATATATATGCTTGTACATGTATGTGTAGTGTGACCTAAGTGTAAGTAGAAGTAGCAAGACGTACCTGAAATCTTGCATGTGTATGAGATAGAAAAAAAATTTTTATTAAATAAATAAGCAAAATGAAATAAATTTTTTTCGTTAGGCTCAGAATGATTTTTGCGAAATTATTGCATACGATAATTTTCGCTTGCCCTATTCGGCAAGAAGAGCGTTGTTATTTAAGCCAAAATCGCAAGTTTTACCTATTCGGCACGACATACCTTATATATATATTTTTTTTATTTTATTATCACACTGGCCGATTCCCACCAAGGCAGGGTGGCCCGAAAAAGAAAAACTTTCACCATCATTCACTCCATCACTGTCTTGCCAGAAGGGTGCTTTACACTACAGTTTTTAAACTGCAACATTAACACCCCTCCTTCAGAGTGCAGGCACTGTACTTCCCATCTCCAGGACTCAAGTCCGGCCTGCCGGTTTCCCTGAACCCCTTCATAAATGTTACTTTGCTCACACTCCAACAGCACGTCAAGTATTAAAAACCATTTGTCTCCATTCACTCCTATCAAACACGCTCACGCATGCCTGCTGGAAGTCCAAGCCCCTCGCACACAAAACCTCCTTTACCCCCTCCCTCCAACCTTTCCTAGGCCGACCCCTACCCCGCCTTCCTTCCACTACAGACTGATACACTCTTGAAGTCATTCTGTTTCGCTCCATTCTCTCTACATGTCCGAACCACCTCAACAACCCTTCCTCAGCCCTCTGGACAACAGTTTTGGTAATCCCGCACCTCCTCCTAACTTCCAAACTACGAATTCTCTGCATTATATTCACACCACACATTGCTCTCAAACATGACATCTCCACTGCCTCCAGCCTTCTCCTCGCTGCAACATTCATCACCCATGCTTCACACCCATATAAGAGCGTTGGTAAAACTATACTCTCATACATTCCCCTCTTTGCCTCCAAGGACAAAGTTCTTTGTCTCCACAGACTCCTAAGTGCACCACTCACCCTTTTCCCCTCATCAATTCTATGATTCACCTCATCTTTCATAGACCCATCCGCTGACACGTCCACTCCCAAATATCTGAATACATTCACCTCCTCCATACTCTCTCCCTCCAATCTGATATCCAATCTTTCATCACCTAATCTTTTTGTTATCCTCATAACCTTACTCTTTCCTGTATTCACTTTTAATTTTCTTCTTTTGCACACCCTACCAAATTCATCCACCAATCTCTGCAACTTCTCTTCAGAATCTCCCAAGAGCACAGTGTCATCAGCAAAGAGCAACTGTGACAACTCCCACTTTATGTGTGATTCTTTATCTTTTAACTCCACGCCTCTTGCCAAGACCCTCGCATTTACTTCTCTTACAACCCCATCTATAAATATATTAAACAACCACGGTGACATCACACATCCTTGTCTAAGGCCTACTTTTACTGGGAAATAATTTCCCTCTTTCCTACATACTCTAACTTGAGCCTCACTATCCTCGTAAAAACTCTTCACTGCTTTCAGTAACCTACCTCCTACACCATACACCTGCAACATCTGCCACATTGCCCCCCTATCCACCCTGTCATACGCCTTTTCCAAATCCATAAATGCCACAAAGACCTCTTTAGCCTTATCTAAATACTGTTCACTTATATGTTTCACTGTAAACACCTGGTCCACACACCCCCCTACCTTTCCTAAAGCCTCCTTGTTCATCTGCTATCCTATTCTCCGTCTTACTCTTAATTCTTTCAATAATAACTCTACCATACACTTTGCCAGGTATACTCAACAGACTTATCCCCCTATAATTTTTGCACTCTCTTTTATCCCCTTTGCCTTTATACAAAGGAACTATGCATGCTCTCTGCCAATCCCTAGGTACCTTACCCTCTTCCATACATTTATTAAATAATTGCACCAACCACTCCAAAACTATATCCCCACCTGCTTTTAACATTTCTATCTTTATCCCATCAATCCCGGCTGCCTTACCCCCTTTCATTTTACCTACTGCCTCACGAACTTCCCCCACACTCACAACTGACTCTTCCTCACTCCTACAAGATGTTATTCCTCCTTGCCCTATACACGAAATCACAGCTTCCCTATCTTCATCAACATTTAACAATTCCTCAAAATATTCCCTCCATCTTCCCAATACCTCTAACTCTCCATTTAATAACTCTCCTCTCCTATTTTTAACTGACAAATCCATTTGTTCTCTAGGCTTTCTTAACTTGTTAATCTCACTCCAAAACTTTTTCTTATTTTCAACAAAATTTGTTGA
>NC_091335.1:21688686-21736186 GCF_038502225.1 Cherax quadricarinatus | reverse complement strand
GCCACCTTACAAGCAGGAGCAAGAGGTAGGGTGAGGGGAGTAGTGGTCATGAGGAGGGGGAAGAAAAGAAGGGAGAGGAGCAGGAGGAGGGGAAGGAGGAGGGTGCCTACTTACACAGTCATACCAAAAAAAAAGGTCACATGCTTTACCCTTAAGAGGCAGGGCCAGGAACTGCAGCTCAGCACCTAACATTTCTAATAGGTAACTAGATAATGCCTCTGTTGACCTCAGATTGACCCCAGTGTGACATCAGACTGACCTCAGACTGACGCCAGAGTGACCATCCTGGGAAAGAATATACTAGTCAGTGGCCATTCTGGTGATCATCCTGGGACACGAATGTATTAATTGGTAATCATCCTGAGACAAGAATATACCAGTCGGTGACCATCCTGGGATAAGAATATACCAGTCGGTGACCACCCAGGGAAAATATACCAGTCGGTGACCATCCTAGGATAGGGATATACCAGTCGGTCACCATCCTGGGATAAGAATATACCAGTCGGTGACCATTCTTGAATAAGAATATTCCAGTCGGTGACCATCCTGGGATAAAAATATACAAGTCATTGGGGTCATCTCTGGAAAAGCATACATTAGCCCGTGACCATCGTAGGTCAAGATATATTAGTGGGTGATCATCCTGGGACAAAACACAGCACATTTCATAAGGGAGAAGCTGTACATTATACCTTCGTTATATACATTATGTTTATACACTTAGCCCACAGCAAGTACACTCATTATGTACATTACATAACACTAGTTCGTCGATAACTCAATATAAACACTGTCATTACTGGAAGACCACCACCACTCTGGGAGGGAGGTGGAGGAAGAGCCGGTGGGAAAACGGGGGGTAGGAATAACGAAGGAGGGGAGAGGGAAGGTAAGAAGGGTAAAGAGAGGGAGAGAGAGAGGTGGATAGGTAAGGGAGAGAGTAGATGGTATAGATAGATATCACAAGACTTTAGAGTGCACACCGATGCTATCTACTGAAGGCCAGCCACCTTCATCTTGACTGAGGACTTTCTAGTATTATGTAGAAATCTAGTAGGTTCAGGCAAGGACATGAAACCAGAAGGCTCTCTTCCTATCCTCCACTCCAACTACTGCTGGTATCAACTAGGGAAAACTTACCATTCCGCATTGGGAAAAGCAAGCATGGATTTATAGGAGAGGAGCGCATGGAAGGAACTGGCTAAAGCCATTTTACTACGATAGTGGTACTACTAATACTACAATAGTGGTACTATTACCACAACCCCTCATGCTGCACCAGTGTCTTCAACAGCACATTTCATCATCTCACGTTTACAACCCATACAAAGTGGTGGATTGACAGCTGTTGTTCCCACTATATAACTCATATCGTAGGAGTTCCCACTACATAACTATCATAGTGTGTAGTGTAGTAGTACACCTGGGAGTTCCTACTACGTAACTATCATAGTGTGTAGTGTAGCAGCACACCTGGGAGTTCCCACTACGTAACTATCATAGTGTGTAGTGTAGTAGTACACCGTGGGAGTTCCCACTACATAACTATCATAGTGTGTAGTGTAGTAGTACACCTGGGAGTTCCCACTACATAACTATCATAGTGTGTAGTGTAGTAGTACACCTGGGAGTTCCCACTACATAACTATCATAGTGTGTAGTGTAGTAGTACACCGTGGGAGTTCCCACTACATAACTATCATAGTGTGTAGTGTAGTAGTACACCTGGGAGTTCCCACTACATAACTATCATAGTGTGTAGTGTAGTAGTACACCGTGGGAGTTCCCACTACATAACTATCATAGTGTGTAGTGTAGTAGTACACCTGGGAGTTCCTACTACATAACTATCATAGTGTGTAGTGTAGTAGTACACCGTGGGAGTTCCCACTACATAACTATCATAGTGTGGTGTAGTAGTACACCTGGGAGTTCCTACTACGTAACTATCATAGTGTGTAGTGTAGTAGTACACCTGGGAGTTCCTACTACGTAACTATCATAGTGTGTAGTGTAGTAGTACACCGTGGGAGTTCCCACTACATAACTATCATAGTGTGGTGTAGTAGTACACCGTGGGAGTTCCCACTACATAACTATCATAGTGTGTAGTGTAGTAGTACACCTGGGAGTTCCCACTACATAACTATCATAGTGTGTAGTGTAGTAGTACACCTGGGAGTTCCCACTACATAACTATCATAGTGTGTGGTGTAGTAGTACACCTGGGAGTTCCTACTACGTAACTATCATAGTGTGTAGTGTAGTAGTACACCTGGGAGTTCCCACTACATAACTATCATAGTGTGTGGTGTAGTAGTACACCTGGGAGTTCCTACTACGTAACTATCATAGTGTGTGGTGTAGTAGTACACCTGGGAGTTCCCACTACGTAACTATCATAGTGTGTAGTGTAGTAGTACACCTGGGAGTTCCCACTACGTAACTATCATAGTGTGTGGTGTAGTAGTACACCTGGGAGTTCCCACTACATAACTATCATAGTGTGTGGTGTAGTAGTACACCTATCATAGGTGTAGTTCCCGTGGGACTACTACGTAACTATCATAGTGTGTAGTGTAGCAGCACACCTGGGAGTTCCCACTACGTAACTATCATAGTGTGTAGTGTAGTAGTACACCGTGGGAGTTCCCACTACGTAACTATCATAGTGTGTAGTGTAGTAGTACACCTGGGAGTTCCCACTACGTACACCTGGGAGTTCCCACTACATAACTATCATAGTGTGTAGTGTAGTAGTACACCTGGGAGTTCTACATAACTATCATAGTGTGTAGTGTAGTAGTACACCTGGGAGTTCCCACTACATAACTATCATAGTGTGTGGTGTAGTAGTACACCTGGGAGTTCCCACTACGTAACTATCATAGTGTGTAGTGTAGTAGTACACCTGGGAGTTCCCACTACGTAACTATCATAGTGTGTGGTGTAGTAGTACACCTGGGAGTTCCCACTACATAACTATCATAGTGTGTGGTGTAGTAGTACACCTGGGAGTTCCCACTACATAACTATCATAGTGTGTGGTGTAGTAGTACACCTGGGAGTTCCCACTACATAACTATCATAGTGTGTGGTGTAGTAGTACACCGTGGGAGTTCCCACTACGTAACTATCATAGTGTGTGGTGTAGTAGTACACCGTGGGAGTTCCCACTACGTAACTATCATAGTGTGTAGTGTAGTAGTACACCGTGGGAGTTCCCACTACGTAACTATCATAGTGTGTAGTGTAGTACTACACCGTGGGAGTTCCCACTACGTAACTATCATAGTGTGTAGTGTAGTACTACACCGTGGGAGTTCCCACTACGTAACTATCATAGTGTGTAGTGTAGTACTACACCGTGGGAGTTCCCACTACGTAACTATCATAGTGTGTAGTGTAGTACTACACCGTGGGAGTTCCCACTACGTAACTATCATAGTGTGTAGTGTAGTACTACACCGTGGGAGTTCCCACTACGTAACTATCATAGTGTGTAGTGTAGTACTACACCGTGGGAGTTCCCACTACGTAACTATCATAGTGTGTAGTGTAGTACTACACCGTGGGAGTTCCCACTACGTAACTATCATAGTGTGTAGTGTAGTAGTACACCGTGGGAGTTCCCACTACGTAACTATCATAGTGTGTAGTGTAGTAGTACACCGTGGGAGTTCCCACTACGTAACTATCATAGTGTGTAGTGTAGTAGTACACCGTGGGAGTTCCCACTACGTAACTATCATAGTGTGTAGTGTAGTAGTACACCGTGGGAGTTCCCACTACGTAACTATCATAGTGTGTAGTGTAGTACTACACCGTGGGAGTTCCCACTACGTAACTATCATAGTGTGTAGTGTAGTACTACACCGTGGGAGTTCCCACTACGTAACTATCATAGTGTGTAGTGTAGTACTACACCGTGGGAGTTCCCACTACGTAACTATCATAGTGTGTAGTGTAGTACTACACCGTGGGAGTTCCCACTACGTAACTATCATAGTGTGTAGTGTAGTACTACACCGTGGGAGTTCCCACTACGTAACTATCATAGTGTGTAGTGTAGTACTACACCGTGGGAGTTCCCACTACGTAACTATCATAGTGTGTAGTGTAGTAGTACACTACAAATATATAAAAGTTAGTTTTTAATTCCCCTGGTTCAAGATGGCTTGGATACAATTAAGAAGACTTCATTCTTTGGCGAGAAATTTCATTTTTTTCAGTTTTAGAAGGCGTTTCCCCTCATGTTATTTTGTTTCCCCTCATGTTATTTTGTTTATTCTCATGTTATTTTGTTTCCTCTCATGTTATGGTGGTATTTCCCCTCATACTATACAGTGTTTCCCTCATGATATGCTAGTGTTTCCCCTAATGCAGTGTTTTTCCCCCATGCTAGGTTAGCGTTTCCCTCATACTATGTAGTGTTTCCCCTCATGCCTTGCTGGTGTCTCATGCTGTATCCCCTAATACTAAGCGGGTGATTCCCCTTATGCTATGCTGTTTTCCCTTATGCTATGTTTGTGGCATGCTAAGAGTATGTTACATTTTATTCAGCATATGTCACACACCCATATATGCTGCCTCCCGACCAGTGATCCAGATGTTAAGGGTTTAAAAAAGCAGGGGCCCCATCGTTATACCAGTACCTTGGTTCAACCAACCCACCCAAGTTGTGAAGCGATGTGGTACACTCGTAAATCATCCTTGGAAGACTTACCCACATTTGTCGCTACCGTGTCTTGTGCTTGCTTATGCCTCATTGCACATAGCTGTATATACTGTACATAGGCTATATAGTAAATATCAGCTTATTTTTTGAAAGAAATACAATTACTCTTTTCTGCTGCCTTTTTGCTCGTTCTTAAGTGGTTACATGTAGTATTGTGTTACAGCCAGGTGTGCAGGCCTAGACTACTCTTGTGTTCGTAATAGTGGTTCCACCCTCATGCTATGCTGCATCCCCTCACGCTACGCTGTTCCTCACGCTACGCTGTTCCTCATGCTACGCTGTTCCTCATGCTACGCTGTTTCTCATGCTACGCTGTTCCTCATGCTACGCTGTTCCTCATGCTACGCTGTTCCTCATGCTACGCTGTTCCTCATGCTACGCTGTTCCTCATGCTACGCTGTTCCTCATGCTACGCTGTTCCTCATGCTACGCTGTTCCTCATGCTACGCTGTTTCTCATACTATGCTGGGAACAAAAACTTGTGGCGAGAAGAATTAACTGATTTTTCTGTTCTATTTTATCATATTTTGTTTTATAATCTGGTAATGTACTGCAAGGTAATTATATCTTGTTTCCTCGCGGTCTAATACAATTAAGTTTGGCTACCGGAGAAAAAACACGATTAGTACAGGATCAGCGTACTCTGTCTCTAAGCTGGTATTTTCAACACTATCCTTCTCAAGGAAAAAAAGTATTAGAACTGTCTGATCAGTACTGAGCGAGTTAATCTACTTAGTTCTGAAGCGAAGATTTGGGCCGACGTCATGAGAACGTAAGGATAATGAATCATTGCAGTAGGCCTACTGATCCACTCTATGCAGGTTCTACTCATGCTGTGGTAGGCCTTCTGGTTCAAGTCACTTAGGCAGATCCTACTCTCACTACATTTATAGATGACCCTGCAATTTTATATCCTTAAATTATTTTTAGTAGAATTTCAATTTGTTTCGACTGACAATTCTGCGAGTCAGTCACCAGGGAGGAATGTTAATAGTCCAAGAAGGCTGCCAAGGCCACAACGATCATTTGGAAATTCATAAAAACGTAACAGCACGAGTGTTGAGCATTTATATTAAACATGTTTCCAATTTCATTGTTTCCAGGTGAAAAAAGGACATGGAAGAGTTTTCGGAGCAATCTCATCAAGTCCTGCTTCCATTCTGATGCAAACGAAAGCAAGTGATGTTACAGTTTTGAAATTCATCTTCAGACCTTTGTCAGCAGGCAGTTACAAGACTCGATCCTCCACAGTGGCTCTCAGATCATCCCTTGTATACTCTAATCATAACTGGGTGTGTCAGTATATGAGAAGGCACGATGGCTACTAGTTTAATTCAACTTGTTAGCACAACCTTGATTTAGCAGACTAACAGGTGAACGAGTGTCCCGTATTTAAGATTGTCCCTTAAATCCAAATAATGTTAAAATCGAAAAAAGAAAAAACTGCAGTATTCTTGAGCATGTTATATATAATTAATACTGTATAATAATTATATCAGGGTATCTGTAAATTGTGTGATAATCATAACTAAGCGCTAAACCCATACCCTGAAATAAACAAAACTTAAAACAGTTACAAGCACGATCATTTTTATTTAGATTTTGAGGCGGATATACGAGGCTGTTGTCATGATGGTCACTGAAAACTTTCGAAAAACTTTGTGTCTGGAAACAACTTACCAGCTGATTTTATCCGTTACTTCAGAAATCCATTAAATCGAGATCCGACATGTTTTGCTTTAAATCTAGACGCTTTAATTAAGCCATCCGTACCAAGTTAATGAAGGACATGCAAGATGTGAAGGACGCATCTTTTGAGGAATTTAACTTTCCCATCAGGGAAAGACTGTCAGTGTACTGAGCCACTGAATACTAAAGAACATCCACCTACACTCTTGAACCTAATTTCTGAACGTATATGCCCAGAAGGGATGAACGTAGATGATGCTGTAGATGTCCTCAAAAGACATGCACGAATATGAGACAAATTGGACCGAGGGACTCCATTAACCCCTGATGTGTTCTTACGATGAATGGATGGGATTGAAAAAAAAAAGTATTAGGGCAAGTCCTGCTGAATAATTTGAACCCAGAATGATATTCGTAATAGTTATGGTAATCACCAGCTCTTTTGATATTGCAAAAACGTCAAAACCCACATAATGAACTATTAATTAGCAACTTTTTTTAATCAAAGTCAATACTGAATCAAGAGTTTTAAGAAAAGCAGTCAGCCCATGCATCAGGGCAGCCTGATACTACTGACATGTACCATTCTTTGTCAGTTCACTGACCAAGTAAGGATACTGTAAAAGACTTGACTGCAAATTCTGTGAAACATGTTACCAGAAAAATTAAGGTGAACATCAAAGTGGAGGTAATCTTTGGCTGCTACCATGAGCACATCATCAAAAGTGGTATTAGACGATATGATCGTGCAACTCTCCTTTACGAAAAACGTCAGCTGCATTTTAACTCTCGTCTTCTGCTTAATCAAATTGTGTAAACTGATAGGAAAAAACAAGTCACGAAATCGTAATGAAAGGACTGATAAGGTATGTGATAGCTTTTAACTACAATGAAACAAACAACTCTAGCCTTCCAGTGCTTACTGGGAGATCATCAATACCTATAGACATGTCCAGTGTGGTAGTTATTAAGAGGTATGACTTGAAGACCATACATGAGGAAGCCGAGATATAATTCCTCACCAAGTGATATGATTGGTAACTCTCGGATGTGTTAGTTCATTACTGTGAGAGAAACAGTTTGACTGTAACCATGTTGATGGAATTCACTAGTCAAGGACGTTCAACAGTTAACATAGATGTCATAGTTGTTGAGCATGAACATAAAACTTCACAACTGCTGTTAGTTCATACGCTTCCTGGTTGTGATAAGACCGCAAGTTAATATGGCATGGAGAAAACTAAGGCTTTAAAGGTTCTTGAAGCAGGAAACGAGCTGAAGGATTAAGAGACTACCCAGACAGAAGACATGAAAAATATTCAGAAATCATCATTGTTACAGCTTGCTATGGTAAGAAATGTGACGCTGGTAAAAAAGAAAAAAAAGTTGGCTATACGTTACAAAGTTGGGCTTATAAGGCCAGGACTGCAAGGTACATGGTTTTATTTCTGCCAAAACGTGGAACTTTACCTCTGATTGCGAAAGCCTTCAATGAAAACGTGGAGGGTTGACGAGGAACCTCCAGACCTAGATTCAGTGATATTTAGGCGGGAGAAAGATGAGCATGTCAAAACACAGTGTGGCGTCCCTTTACCTTAGAATGTTCGGGATGCACCACCAGATGACACAGGTCATCTGGAAGGTGATGAAGACGCTCGTCATAACGATGAAGATGACGGCGATGACAACATCATGAAGGATTTAGTTCATTTATATGTTGCTAGTTTAGTGTTAGGGTGTCAGGAGAAAGCCTTAGCTACGAGGAGACACATTATCCCTATCATTATCGTGTACTGCTAATAATCGACTGTGTTATATATATTGCCCTGTTTATAAATCAATGGCAATTATTGATGATCATGTTATATTAAACATTAGAGTGGCATCTGTAGGTACACGGTGAAGTGTTCGCCACTACATTATGGTCAAGATGGCAGCTATATTGGATATCCGATTTATAAAAATCATTCTATCAGCATCCCTAGCAACAGGAAAGTGACTTGCTTTATAAAAAATATCATTAAATATTCATGCTGATCTACGTCTTACTGTCCATGAATGATGGGCGACCCCCTTGGCAGCCATCTCAGATGTCTCAAATTCCCCCGTCTTCTAATATCATATTCATTTTTTTCACTATAATCTACCTTGTCCATAATTATTATCACATTTGCTTTGTGTTTCGTAAGGTGAAGTCCAGGAGCTTTCCTTAATTCATGGTATAACTTAACAAATCTTTGAGGAAAACTGAGTTGCAGAGGTCTGAGCTTGGCTCAGACCTCTGCAACATTTACGACAAGCGAAGATATTGTTGGTATCTTGAGGATGAAACATCAGGGCAACGAGCAATATTTCACAAATAACAAAAAAAGGCACAATACCGTGACTGGAACGGTACACAAGTAACCCGCACATAGAAGAGAGGAGCTTACGACGACGTTTCGGTCCGACTTGGACCATTTACAAAGTCACACTAACCACTTCTGGTTAGTGTGAATATTTCACACTTATGTACGTAATGATAAACTGTGAGGGAATACTTTTTGTCGACAAAGTTTACATTTGGTGAAATCTACATCAGCTGCTAGTGCCAAGCTTCAAGAGGTGCTGGAAGTGAAGCCGGGAACAGCATCCCAGTGACAACAATAGCAGAAATGGCTTGATAAAGCTCCTAGAGAGCGAAACGTTGCCACAATAAATGTCACATTAGTTGCACTTGTGTCCTTTTACTTTACATACAATAGCAGAAAGTAGCAGCAGCAATCAGCAGTAGCAGCAGCAGCATCCAGCAAGCAGCAGCAGCAGCAAGCAGCCGCCACCACCACCACTATCCTCAGCATCAGTTCCCGCAGCTGGTGTCTGCCCATCGGTAATTGATGCTATAAAAAATCAATAAATGAGCTCTATTATCATCAAAGGCGGCGCACTCAAAATAAAAATCGGCGTCTTCAAACGCACGAAATCACACTAGAGTGGTGGTGCTGCTAATGTGATAATTCCTTGCTGCTCCCACCAACACCACTTAACCAGTCACTTATGATCATCTTGCTTACTTGCAATAATACATGTCACAACTAATTCACAATTTGGAGAAGACACTTTAAACGACGTTTCGGTTCGTCGTGGATTAGTAAGTCCCAACTAAAGTGACTATATAATGGTACAGGAGGGACCAGCCACAGTACTGTGGGTTAGTTGTTAATAGCTCCAGTCACTCCAGTCATGGTACTGTGGGTTAGTTGTTAATAGCTCCAGTCACTCCAGTCATGGTACTGTGGGTTAGTTGTTAATAGCTCCAGTCACTCCAGTCATGGTACTGTGGGTTAGTTGTTAATAGCTCCAGTCACTCCAGTCATGGTACTGTGGGTTAGTTGTTAATAGCTCCAGTCACTCCAGTCATGGTACTGTGGGTTAGTTGTTAATAGCTCCAGTCACTCCAGTCATGGTACTGTGGGTTAGTTGTCAATAGCTCCAGTCATGGTACTGTGGGTTAGTTTTTAATAGCTCCAGTCACTCCAGTCATGGTACTGTGGGTTAGTTGTCAATAACTCCAGTCACTCCAGTCATGGTACTGTGGGTTAGCTGTCAATAGCTCCAGTCATGGTACTGTGGGTTAGCTGTCAATAGCTCCAGTCATGGTACTGTGGGTTAGTTTTTAATAGCTCCAGTCACTCCAGTCATGGTACTGTGGGTTAGTTGTTAATAGCTCCAGTCACTCCAGTCATGGTACTGTGGGTTAGTTGTTAATAGCTCCAGTCACTCCAGTCATGGTACTGTGGGTTAGTTGTTAATAGCTCCAGTCATGGTACTGTGGGTTAGTTGTCTCTCCAGTCACTCCAGTCATGGTACTGTGGGTTAGTTGTTAATAGCTCCAGTCACTCCAGTCATGATACTGTGGGTTAGTTGTTAATAGCTCCAGTCACTCCAGTCATGGTGCTGTGGGTTAGTTGTTAATAGCTCCAGTCACTCCAGTCATGGTAGTGTGGGTTAGTTGTTAATAGCTCCAGTCACTCCAGTTATGGTACTGTGGGTTAGTTGTTAATTGCTCCAATTACAGTATTGTAAGTTAGTTGTGATTTGCTCCAGTCACGGTATTGTGGGTTGAGTTGTTTCAGGCACGGTATTGTAACTTCTTTAATGACGTCACTTAGGACCGTAAAGATAGTTCACTTGTGATAATTTTTCCTCCGATGACTGCTGTTAAGAATTATTTACGTTCAGTGTTTGACGAGAAAAGAACGATAACTGATAACTCCCTAGACTGGCTGAAGAGGGTAATATCAACAGAAATGTTGCTTGAAGGGCGTCCTACAGAGAGGAAAGTTAGTAAGTGTTTATCGTCAAGTGCCTTTGATAGATAATAACCAACATGTAGGAGAGCGAAATTTTACTGTGAGCACATTTCGCTCTAGAAAGCTTTCAACTAAACGTCGCTTCTGCTACTAGTGGGTCTTCAACTATCTACATTCAGCTATACACATTAAAATACCTATATGGAATTAGTAACATTCAAATAACTACATTCAACTACTTTCATTCAAACTTCCGCCCAAAACCAGAGATAGATATAACGTAGCAAATTATTTACTATTATTATTATTATAAGTAAGGGCTTATAACGTAGCAAATATCGCCTGAAAATACTCTTGAGAGCCAGACAAGCAGCGTGGTTGGTTGGCTAGTTGGGCTCAAGGCTCATCGACTACTCAAAAGTGTCATTAAGGCTGCATATCACCCATCTAGAATATTTTAATCCCTGAAATAGGGATTAATATATATATATATATATATATATATATATATATATATATATATATATATATATATATATATATATATATATATATATATATATTAGAGAGAGAGAGGCTTTAAGATAGCTTTATGTGTAGTTAATGACTGGATGTTCAAGTTGTCTGGTGTCTCCTAGAAGTTACCACATCAGCCTTTGCCATCCTCAATTGACTGTTGGCTGACCTTTATTCCTTTCTGCCTGCCTGCCTTTTCACCTGGTTTCCTGCCTGTCCATTCGTATGTCTATTTGTTCACTTGTTTGCTTGCCTGTTCACTCCCTGAATGCTTGATTCCCTGTCTGCCAGAGCGAATAACTTTTTGACAGAATGTCTGAATAACCAACTGAGCAGCATGTGCCTTCTTTCCTGCCTACCTGCCTGACCACATGAGAGAGTTCACCTCCTCCCACCATTAACCACTAAAGACTACTCAGTTCTCCACCTCCAACACGTTGTTCCCATAAAAGATAATTGTTTTTCTGTACTCCTATGTTGGTCGAATTTTCCCCGCCGTAAGACTCCAGACTTCCTTGACGGTGTCTTACGTGCGCGCGTTTATGAGCGTTTACATGAGTTTGCGTGCGACAGAGGGACGGGAGAGAAAGGGGGACGGGAGAGAGGGGAGAGACAGAGGGGGACGGGAGAGAGGGGAGAGACAGAGGGGGAAGGGAGAGAGGGGAGAGACAGAGGGAGACGGGAGAGAGGGGAGAGACAGAGGGGGACGGGAGAGAGGGGAGAGACAGAGGGAGACGGGAGAGAGGGGAGAGACAGAGGGAGACGGGAGAGAGGGGAGAGACAGAGGGGGGAGAATGGGAGGGAGAGACTATGAGAGTGAATGTATGTGTGTGTGTGTGTGTATGTATGTATGTGTGTGTGTGTGTGGGAGGGGGGTGTTCTCGCCATGTTGCACTCCCTGGTCCATGCAAAGTGAAGAACAAATTTCCTAGTTTTTGTTACATTGTTGTTCTTGTTTATAATGATGAATACTTTTGGTATATATTATTTAGCACAGAATTTTTTCTCTGCATTAGAAAGCATTCAGATTGTTGTAATTCCTTCCAGTACGTCATTTATGCAAATTATAGACCTGAGTGGTCCAAGTACTGATCGTTGAGATGTCACGAAACATGTTCCTCTGAGGACCTCATGAAAAAGGTAAGGATTTACCTGGCTGGATTAGATGAATCTACCAAAATTAATAAACTAGATAGTGCTGAAGAATTGCTAGATAATTTTAAAGTACATTCTAGTAAACCTATCTCCAGCACGGCAGCCACAATTTAAGTGAAAAAGTGATGCTGTTCCTAGACTTGTGAAAGCGAGGCTGGTACCACTTTTTTCACAAAAAAAAAATGATTGAGGCCGACTTAGGAAAATTAGAAGAAAGGAATTACTGAGCATAATTCCCACAGTGAGTGATTTGTGACTATTGTAATTGTATTAAGGACTAAGTCTATGGAGATATTTGGGGATTTTAAATATATAAATCAACAGATTATGTATTTGTGAAAGTTATCCATTACCCAGGATTGAAGAATTATTATTGGTATTGGATATAGGCAAGATATTTACAAAATTAGATTTGAATGTTGCTTATTTACATATACCAGCAGATGAGAAGAGACAACAGCTTTCAGTAACACCCACAAGGGACTTTTTAAATATAAAACACAACCTTTTGGAATTTCATTTCCTGGTGTCTTCCAAAAATTAATTTCCCAATTGTTTGTTAGAATGGAAGGAGTAACATCACATTTGAGTATCATAATCTGTGGTGCCAGAAAAGCTTCTGAACATGATGCTAAATTCTGGCAGGTGGTGAAGATTTTACAAGAGCATAATGTAGTACCAAATAAGAATAAGTCAGTGTTGACTTATCTGGGCTACGAGATTTCAGGGAAAGACATTAAAGTTTCTAAGAAAATTGAGGCTATTGTAAACTTACCATCACCTGAGTACATAGAAGTTCAGATCTTTGTGGGGAGCATGACGTACTGCTGGTAGTGTTCACGAACCACTGGTGTTGCTGGTAGTGTTCAGTAACCACTGGTGTTGCTGGTAGTGTTCACTAACCACTGGTGTTGCTGGTAGTGTTGCTGATAGTGTTCAGTAACCACTGGTGTTGCTGGTAGTGTTCAGTAACCACTGGTGTTGCTGGTAGTGTTGCTGATAGTGTTCAGTAACCACTGGTGTTGCTGGTAGTGTTCAGTAACCACTGGTGTTGCTGGTAGTGTTGCTGATAGTGTTCAGTAACCACTGGTGTTGCTGGTAGTGTTGCTGATAGTTTTCAGTAACCACTGGTGTTGCTGGTAGTGTTCAGTAACCACTGGTGTTGCTGGTAGTATTCACTAACCACTGGTGTTGCTGGTAGTGCTGCTGATAGTGTTCACTAACGACTGGTGTTGCTAGTAGTGTTGTTGGTAGTGTTCACTAACCACTGGTGTTGCTGGTAGTGTTGTTGGTAGTGTTCACTAACCACTGGTGTTGCTGGTAGTGTTGCTCGTAGTGTTCACTAACCACTGGTGTTGCTGATAGTGTTCACTAACCACTGGTGTTGCTGGTAGTGTTGCTGATAGTATTCACTAACCACTGGTGTTGCTGGTAGTGTTGCTGATAGTGTTCACTAACCACTGGTGTTGCTGGTAGTGTTGCTGATAGTGTTCACTAACCACTGGTGTTACTGGTAGTGTTCACTAACCACTGGTGTTGCTGGTAGTGTTCACTAACCACTGGTGTTGCTGGTAGTGTTCACTAACCACTGGTGTTGCTGGTAGTGTTCACTAACCACTGGTGTTGCTGGTAGTGTTCACTAACCACTGGTGTTGCTGGTAGTGTTCACTAACCACTGGTGTTGCTGGTAGTGTTGCTGGTAGTGTTCACTAACCACTGGTGTTGCTGGTAGTGTTGCTGATAGTGTTCACTAACCACTGGTGTTGCTGGTAGTGTTCACTAACCACTGGTGTTGCTGGTAGTGTTGCTAGTAGTGTTCACTAACCACTGGTGTTGCTGGTAGTGTTCACTAACCACTGGTGTTGCTGGTAGTGTTCACTAACCACTGGTGTTGCTGGTAGTGTTGCTGGTAGTGTTCACTAACCACTCGTGTTGCTGGTAGTGTTGCTGATAGTGTTCACTAACCACTAGTGTTGCTGGTAGTGTTCACTAACCACTGGTGTTGCTGGTAGTGTTGCTGATAGTGTTCATTAACCACTGGTGTTGCTGGTAGTGTTGCTGGTAGCGTTGCTGATAGTGTTCAATAACCACTGGTGTTGCTGGTAGTGTTCACTAACCACTGGTGTTGCTGGTAGTGTTCACTAACCACTGGTGTTGCTGGCAGTGTTCACTAACCACTGGTGTTGCTGGTAGTGTTCACTAACCACTGGTGTTGCTGGTAGTGTTGCTGATAGTGTTCACTAACCACTGGTGTTGCTGGCAGTGTTCACTAATCACTGGTGTTGCTGGTAGTGTTCACTAACCACTGGTGTTGCTGGTAGTGTTGCTGGTAGTGCTCACTAACCACTGGTGTTGCTGGTTGTGTTCACTAACCACTGGTGTTGCTGGTAGTGTTGCTGGTAGTGTTCACTAACCACTGGTGTTGCTGGTAGTGTTGCTGATAGTGTTCACTAACCACTGGTGCTGCTGGTAGTGTTGCTGGCAGTGTTCACTAACCACTGGTGTTGCTGGTAGTGTTCACTAACCACTGGTGTTGCTGGTAGTGCTCACTAACCACTGGTGTTGCTGGTAGTGTTCACTAACCACTGGTGTTGCTGGTAGTGTTCACTAACCACTGGTGTTGCTGGTAGTGTTCACTAACCACTGGTGTTGCTGGTAGTGTTGCTGGTAGTATTCACTAACCACTGGTGTTGCTAGTAGTGTTCACTAACCACTGGTGTTGCTAGTAGTGTTGCTGGTAGTGTTCACTAACCACTGGTGTTGCTGGTAGTGATGCTGGTAGTGTTCACTAACCACTGGTGTTGCTGGTAGTGTTCACTAACCACTGGTGTTGCTGGTAGTGTTCACTAACCACTGGTGTTGCTGGTAGTGATGCTGGTAGTGTTCACTAACCACTGGTGCTGCTGGTAGTGTTCACTAACCACTGGTGTTGCTGGTAGTGTTGCTGGCAGTGTTCACTAACCACTGGTGTTGCTGGTAGTGTTCACTAACCACTGGTGTTGCTGGTAGTGCTCACTAACCACTGGTGTTGCTGGTAGTGTTCACTAACCACTGGTGTTGCTGGTAGTGTTCACTAACCACTGGTGTTGCTGGTAGTGTTCACTAACCACTGGTGTTGCTGGTAGTGTTCACTAACCACTGGTGTTGCTGGTAGTGTTCACTAACCACTGGTGTTGCTGGTAGTGTTGCTGGTAGTATTCACTAACCACTGGTGTTGCTAGTAGTGTTCACTAACCACTGGTGTTGCTAGTAGTGTTGCTGGTAGTGTTCACTAACCACTGGTGTTGCTGGTAGTGATGCTGGTAGTGTTCACTAACCACTGGTGTTGCTGGTAGTGTTCACTAACCACTGGTGTTGCTGGTAGTGTTCACTAACCACTGGTGTTGCTGGTAGTGATGCTGGTAGTGTTCACTAACCACTGGTGTTGCTGGTAGTGTTCACTAACCACTGGTGTTGCTGGTAGTGTTCACTAACCACTGGTGTTGCTGGTAGTGATGCTGGTAGTGTTCACTAACCACTGGTGTTGCTGGTAGTGTTGCTGGTAGTCTTGCTGAATATCGCATCTCAGGCAAAACTTAGGTCTATTCTTAAATTTTTTTGTTAATTGATAATAAAATCATAAGAAGTAACAATTAATAATACAACTAATACGAGGTAATAATAAACGAGCTAAGATAAAGTTTGTTGGAATTTTTAACCTGGCGGGTCAGCTAATTATGATAACCCAACAAAGTCAATCTACAATAGAGGGCCGTCTCTCTTATTTCCACATTGGTAGGTCAATCTTGTCCCCCAGGATGCTACCCACATCAGTCTAGGTAACTACATACTACTAGGTGGACAGAAACAAAAATGTAACATGCCCAACGTTTCCACCCATGCTGGGCATTGAACCACGGACACTCAGTGTGTGAGGCGAGAGCCTTGTCTACCTAGTCAAGTTAACGCACTGCTCAGATTCACCAGATCTTTTCTAATAATAATAATAATAATAATAATAATAATAATAATAATAAAAATGATACTTTATTTCAGAATGATACACTGTACAAAGATAAATAACATTTGGGTGTGCATACAGAAAGTCACTTAATATGCAGAGCATTTCGGGCAAACTTAACATTAATAAGGCATTAACAATATGATGGCTCCACTGCAACAATATGAAAATCCACCTCACACCACCAAGGTGTCGAAGGCTGTGGCGACCTGGGTTGGAAGGTTAGTGGCGACCTGGGTTGGAAGGTTAGTGGCGACCTGGGTTGGAAGGTTAGTGGCGACCTGGGTTGGAAGGTTAGTGGCGACCTGGGTTGGAAGGTTAGTGGCGACCTGGGTTGGAAGGTCAGTGGCGACCTGGGTTGGAAGGTTAGTGGCGACCTGGGTTGGAAGGTCAGTGGCGACCTGGGTTGGAAGGTTAGAGGCGACCTGGGTTGGAAGGTTAGTGGCGACCTGGGTTGGAAGGTTAGTGGCGACCTGGGTTGGAAGGTTAGTGGCGATCTGGGTTGGAAGGTTAGTGGCGACCTGGGTTGGAAGGTTAGTGGCGACCTGGGTTGGAAGGTTAGTGGCGACCTGGGTTGGAAGGTTAGTGGCGACCTGGGTTGGAAGGTTAGTGGCGACCTGGGTTGGAAGGTCAGTGGCGACCTGGGTGGGAAGGTCAGTGGCGACCTGGGTGGGAAGGTCAGTGGCGACCTGGGTGGGAAGGTCAGTGGCGACCTGGGTGGGAAGGTCAGTGGCGACCTGGGTGGGAAGGTCAGTGGCGACCTGGGTGGGAAGGTCAGTGGCGACCTGGGTGGGAAGGTCAGTGGCGACCTGGGTGGGAAGGTCAGTGGCGACCTGGGTGGGAAGGTCAGTGGCGACCTGGGTGGGAAGGTCAGTGGCGACCTGGGTGGGAAGGTCAGTGGCGACCTGGGTGGGAAGGTCAGTGGCGACCTGGGTGGGAAGGTCGGTGGCGACCTCTGTGGGAAGGTCAGTTTCGGCACCCAATGGGCTATGAAGGATAATAGAAAAACACAAACACAGCTTTACGAATATGTACGACAGTCAGTAAGGCCGGGAATTCAGTGTGCCTAGTTAGAGGAACGGAGAGGTGGGGCCAGCAGAGAGGATTCAACCACCACAATGATAGTTGTGGCTGTGAGAAGTTCCAGCATGAACCTGAGCTTGACTGAGGTGAGGGGTTCCAGAGTCATCCTGGGCTTGAGAGGAGGGTTCCAGTGTCAGACTGAGCCTGATTGAGATGAGGGTTCCAGCGTCAGCCTGAGCTTGAGTACGATGAGCGTAGTAGCATCAGCCTGAACTTGACTGAGATGAGGGTTCCAGTGTCAAAATGGAACCCTCATCTCAATAAGATAAGATAAGATAAGATTTCGTTCGGATTTTTAACCCCGGAGGGTTAGCCACCCAGGATAACCCAAGAAAGTCAGTGCGTCATCGAGGACTGTCTAACTTATTTCCATTGGGGTCCTTAATCTTGTCCCCCAGGATGCGACCCACACCAGTCGACTAACACCCAGGTACCTATTTGCTGCTAGGTGAACAGGACAACAGGTGTAAGGAAACGTGTCGAAATGTTTCCACCCGCCGGGAATCGAACCCGGGCCCTCCGTGTGTGAAGCGGGAGCTTTAGCCACCAGGCCACCGGGCCACCAATCAAGCTTATAAAGCTGAGGAACCTGGAAGGCTTACTCGGAGGGCTGTACTTCAAAGATTATCAAATAAAGTGCTAAACCGACAAGGGTCATGCAGCGCTGTGGGGCAGAAAATAGTGCCGGAGCTATAAACAGCTAGGTGGAGAGGGGATCAGCGGTGAGGGGAGAAAAGGGCTGGAAAGGACGCTAAAGGCTGTGTCAAAGTTCTTACAGTAAACAGTTGCTGACAAGTCAAAGGCAGGGCCGTCTGCAAGAAGAGAAGATAAGGTAAGAGCGATAGGGTGGCGACGTCAATAGAGGTAAATCCTGCGAACTCGCTGGTAACCCGGACAATCCACAAGAAAGTGAAGAATCGAAATACGGACCCCGACAATCCACACAGAGGAATAGGGTGTCGTTCCATAAGATACCCATGGGTAAGGCGAGTATGGCCAAAGCGGACACGAGAGATCAGTCTCCTGAGTGTGGCAACAGAGATAAAAAGATGGCCACAAACCTAAAAGCGGTTTAATAGAGTGTAATTTGTTATGATGCATGTCCGACTACCATTGTTGCGGCCGTGAAGACGGACAGAGATGACTGCAAAATAATCCCTGAACGGAATACCTCTATAGGAAACTGGAAGATCATGTACCGCTGACTGTGCAGCAGCATCCGCCTGTTCACTGACCTGCACATCAACATGTCCAGGACCCAGCAGAAAACAATGTCTTTGTTTTTGCTAGCCATACGGCGCAACCAAAGCTGAATACGAAGGACCAATAGACGAGGGGAATCAAATTGTTTAATGGCCTGTAAAGTGCTGAAGGAATCTGAAATGATGACAAAAGCAGAAGACATATGTAATATGCAGAAGTGTTATGAGGATGGCATATGACCCCGGACAACATCGTCAGGGAGCACCGCTGCGAACCGAACACCGTCAGAAGATTTAGAACCATCAGTATAAACAGTGACGGCATGCGCATGCAACCGGAAGTGATCAAGAAAAAGAGAGAGAGAAGCAGCCGTAGGTAGGAGAGCTCTGGCGCACGGCAGTAGGCGAGAACAGACACGAGCCGTTGGAACCTCTCAAAAGGAAAGGGAAAAGGCAGATGCTACATGAATTACGTATATTTTATCACATGAAAATTCCATAAAAATATATATTGTTTTTTGCATATTTCGACGTTTCATAGTTGGAGGCACTTTTTAGCATGCTTCATTTTTTAACTAATGCAAGTCAATTATCACATTTTTAATGCTCAGCATTTGGGTATTTCAGCATTTAAGTATATCTGTTAGACGTTTCGCTGTATGTATGTCTATTTCATCAATTTGTCGATAATGCGTGTTTCTGATATATAACAAGGGGACACAACTGGAAACTATGTTCAGCTGATTAGGATGAGCAAAAGAAACTCCTTTAAAGTGAGGGAACTGAAGACGTGGAAGGTGTGCCAGAAGGTAGTGGAGGAGCGCTCCATACATGGATTCAAACGACGATATGATAGATCTCAGAAGGTCAGGGAGAGTGTTACACCAGTTGAGGGAAGTGTAAAGACGGGGGGTCCAAAGAGCTAGAGCTTAACCTCCCTGAAGAAATTCACACCCGTGTGCAATTACCTGCTAGAACAGCACACTGACAACAGGAAAATGCAAACTCCCTTCCTGTAAGCTTTTTCACCCTGAACTGTGTACCTCTTCAGTACAGGAAAGACTGTGCTATAACTTAAATTGCCAGGCATACCATCTAAAGGGGACAAAAAGATACAAAACATCCAGGCCATGGGAAAACCTGGGTAGCCACAGCCACTCAAGAGAGAGAGGTTTTTTAGTGCCAGGAAGGAAAAAAAAACTGGCAGGAAATGGCAGAAATCATACACCAAATCCAGTCATTCCTGGAGTGGAACCACAGTCGATGGCCTCCACTCCAAACCAACAGATACAGATACTAATGCCGGAAAAAAATCCCCCCCCAGTACCAACAATACCACTAGTCCGATAACATTCTTCTTTGCAAATATACAGGGTCTAAAGCCAGCAACAAACAAAATACCTTTCATCCGTGGACTGCTTGCAGAGGCAAAGGCAATGTTCGCGGCTTTCACTGAGACCCACATAAAGGATCACTTGGACAACGAAATATGGATCCCAGGTTACAACCTATACAGATGTGACAGAGTGAACAGGCAAACGGGGGGGGGTGGTTGGCCTGTACATTGCAGAGTCACTTGTTTGCACAGAACTGCTTAATGCCTCAAATGATGTAGTGGAAGTTTTAGCAGTAAAGGTCGAGAACCAAAACCTAGTCATTGTGGTAGTCTACAAGCCTCCGGATGCAACATCCCAGCAATTCCAGGAACAGCTGTTAAAAATTGACCACTGTCTGGAAAATCTTCCAGCTCCTGCACCCAACATCTTGCTCCTGGGGGATTTCAACTTAAGGCACCTAAAATGGAGGAATATAGCAAATAATATTGTTGCAGTAATAACACCAGGAGGCAGCTCTGATGAAAACTCACACTCACACGAGCTTTTAAATCTCTGCACAAAATTCAATTTAAACCAGCAAATAATAGAGCCTACTAGACTGGAGAATACACTAGACCTCATCTTCACTGACAATGATGATCTGATAAGAAATGTCACCATATCAAAAACAATATACTCAGATCACAACATAATTGAGGTTCAGACATGTATGCGTGGAGCCCCAGACCGACATAATGAGACTAGTCACGAGGGAGCATTCACCAAATTCAACTTCAATAACAAAAACAAAGTGGGACCAAGTAAACCAAGTCCTAACCGATATAAGCTGGGAAGATATACTAAGCAACACAGACCCCAACTTATGCCTAGAACAGATTAACTCGGTGGCACTCGATGTATGCACAAGGCTTATTCCTCTAAGAAAAAGGAGGAGTAGATGTAAAATAGAGAGACAGGCGCTCCCTTTACAGGCGACGGAAAAGAATAACAGAGCGGCTAAAAGAGGTCAATATATCTGAAATGCGTAGGGAGACACTGGTCAGAGAAATAGCAAGCATCGAACTTAAGCTAAAAGAATCCTTTAGGAGTCAGGAATCGCGGGAAGAACTAAAAGCCATAAATGAAATCGAAAGAAACCCAAAGTATTTCTTGTCCTATGCCAAATCAAAATCGAGAACAACGTCCAGTATTGGGCCCCTACTTAAACAAGATGGGTCCTACACAGATGACAGCAAGGAAATGAGTGAGCTACTCAAGTCCCAATATGACTCAGTTTTTAGCAAGCCGCTAACCAGACTGAGAGTCGAAGATCAAAATGAATTTTTTATGAGAGAGCCACAAAATTTGATTAACACAAGCCTATCCGATGTTATCCTGACGCCAAATGGTTTCGAACAGGCGATAAATGACATGCCCATGCACTCTGCCCCAGGGCCAGACTCATGGAACTCTGTGTTCATCAAGAACTGCAAGAAGCCCCTATCACGAGCCTTTTCCATCCTATGGAGAGGGAGCATGGACACGGGGGTCGTCCCACAGTTACTAAAAACAACAGACATAGCCCCACTCCACAAAGGGGGCAGTAAAGCAACAGCAAAGAACTACAGACCAATAGCACTAACATCCCATATCATAAAAATCTTTGAAAGGGTCCTAAGAAGCAAGATCACCACCCATCTAGAAACCCATCAGTTACACAACCCAGGGCAACATGGGTTTAGAACAGGTCGCTCCTGTCTGTCTCAACTATTGGATCACTACAAGGTCCTAGAAGACAAAAAGAATGCAGATGTAATATATACAGATTTTGCAAAAGCCTTCGACAAGTGTGACCATGGCGTAATAGCGCACAAAATGCGTGCTAAAGGAATAACAGGAAAAGTCGGTCGATGGATCTATAATTTCCTCACTAACAGAACACAGAGAGTAGTCGTCAACAGAGTAAAGTCCGAGGCAGCTACGGTGAAAAGCTCTGTTCCACAAGGCACAGTACTCGCTCCCATCTTGTTCCTCATCCTCATATCCGACATAGACAAGGATGTCAGCCACAGCACCGTGTCTTTCTTTGCAGATGACACCCGAATCTGCATGACAGTGTCTTCCATTGCAGACACTGCAAGGCTCCAGGCGGACATCAACCAAATCTTTCAGTGGGCTGCAGAAAACAATATGAAGTTCAACGATGAGAAATTTCAATTACTCAGATATGGTAAACATGAGGAAATTAAATCTTCATCAGAGTACAAAACAAATTCTGGCCACAAAATAGAGCGAAACACCAACGTCAAAGACCTGGGAGTGATCATGTCGGAGGATCTCACGTTCAAGGACCATAACATTGTATCAATCGCATCTGCTAGAAAAATGACAGCATGGATAATGAGAACCTTCAAAACTAGGGAGGCCAAGCCCATGATGACACTCTTCAGGTCACTTGTTCTATCTAGGCTGGAATATTGCTGCACACTAACAGCACCTTTCAAGGCAGGTGAAATTGCCGACCTAGAAAATGTACAGAGAACTTCCACGGCGCGCATAACGGAGATAAAACACCTCAATTACTGGGAGCGCTTGAGGTTCCTAAACCTGTATTCCCTGGAACGCAGGAGGGAGAGATACATGATTATATACACCTGGAAAATCCTAGAGGGACTAGTACCGAACTTGCACACGAAAATCACTCACTACGAAAGCAAAAGACTTGGCAGACGATGCAACATCCCCCCAATGAAAAGCAGGGGTGTCACTAGCACGTTAAGAGACCATACAATAAGTGTCAGGGGCCCGAGACTGTTCAACTGCCTCCCAGCACACATAAGGGGGATTACCAACAGACCCCTGGCAGTCTTCAAGCTGGCACTGGACAAGCACCTAAAGTCAGTTCCTGATCAGCCGGGCTGTGGCTCGTACGTTGGTTTGCGTGCAGCCAGCAGCAACAGCCTGGTTGATCAGGCTCTGATCCACCAGGAGGCCTGGTCACAGACCGGGCCGCGGGGGCGTTGACCCCCGGAACTCTCTCCAGGTAAACTCCAGGTAAACTGTCACCCATAACCATATTCCAAATCTATCCACACACACACACACACACACACACACACACACGAATAGCATTTCGACACCTGAGTAAGGAGTCATTCAAGACACTGTACACTATGTATGTCAGGCCCATATTGGAGTATGCAGCACCAGTATGTAACCCACACCTGGTCACAGGAAGTATTTCTTCATTCATAGAAATGTCAGGAAGTGGAACAATCTGAGGCAAGTAGCTTCAAAAAGAGGTATGGTAAAGCTCTTTGAGCAAGGAGAGAATAGTCCTAGTACCGACCAGCGAAGAGGCCGGGTCAGGAGCTGTGAATCGACCCCTGCAACCACAAATAGGTGAGTATACACACCACAATACATTACATACAAAACACACACACACACACACACACACACACACACACACACACACACACAACAGATTACATAACTATTTGTTTTATTACTGCGTCTAAGTCTTCATATTTTTTGTTACCTGAGTAGAGGTGTGTGAGGAGAGGAGGGCCAGGGCCAGGGCCAGGGCCAGGGCAGCAACAATGATGTATCATTGTTGCTGTATTACTAGAGTAATAGCCAGGCTGGATGGGTCGTTACTGAGCTCTAAATGTCTGTCTCGCACTCACAATATCGCTATGATATATTCTAATATTACTCTGAAAACCTGTCGGTGTGTGTGTGTGTGTGTGTGTGTGTGTGTGTGTGTGTGTGTGTGTGTGTGAGTGTGTGTGTGTGTGTGTGTGTGTGTGTGTGTGTGTGTGTGAGTGTGTGAGAGTGTGTGTGTGTGTGTGTGTGTGTGTGTGTGTGTGTGTGTGTGTGTGTGTGTGTGTGTGTGAGTGTGTGAGTGTGTGAGTGAGTGTGTGTGTGTGTGTGTGTGTGTGTGTGTGTGTGTGTGTGTGTACGTACTCACCTAGTTGTACTCAACTAGGTGTAGTTGCAGGGGGTCGATTTATAGCTCCTGACCCTGCCTCTTCGCCGGTCGCTACTAGGTTCACTCTCTCCCTGCTCCAAGAGCTTTATCGTACCTCTTCTTAAAGGTATGTATGGATCCTGCCTCCACATCACTCTCCAGACTGTTCACCTGATAACTCTATGACTGAAGAAGTATTTCCTAACATCCCTGTGAATCATCAGAGTTTTTAACTTCCAGTTGTGACCACTTGTTGGTGTGTCACATCTCAGAAACATTCTGTCCCTATCCACCTTCTCAGTTCCTCTCAGTATTTTATACGTCATTACATACAGTGTATATCCTTGAGATAAACAGTGTACAGCACTACATAAAAGGAAATTAAATAATAATAATAATAAAAATAACAGTGAAGTGTGGAAGTGTGGGTAAGTCTTGCCCTCACACCCACCCTACACCCACCACCCACATACTGCAAACTTGGTTCGTATAAATACATCTTGCATATTACTGGCACCAGCAAGAGAAAGGTAAAGTGGAAATCAGTTTTCTTCCGTGGCATACCGAGTGTAGTAGGATATAGACAGGATGTCAGCACAGCATATCTGTGGGACATGTAAAAAAATCCTTGGAAGGAAATCCAGAATCACATGCAATCTATGCTTTTCCAAACACCATATCTCTTGTACTAGACTAAATACAGTCTCAAAAAATGACCTCGAGCTAGCAAGGTGCTTCTGGTTGTGCAATAAAGATGCAGAACTTTGGGCAGGTATCAGAAAGGTACTAAGGAGAGTAATAAATGATAAAAATAATCAAGAAAACAAAGATGACCTCTTGGATAGTCTACCAAAAATATATAAAACATGGGAGCAAGAGATAGTGTATCAAAAAATGCAGAATGCCCATACCACAACAGATACTCGAAACTATCTAGTCACCCACATAGTGCTAAACCAGACCCATCCCCAGTCATAGCACTAATACCCACAGTGCTGGTGCTGGCCCAGGCTCAGCCCCCAACCCCAGTGCTGACTCAGACCCAGCCTCCAGCCTTACTGCCAGCCCAGACTCTACTAGGGACCCTACCACAACCACCACTAAAACCGTAAATATGCAACCATCATTGCACAAGACCGGTGGCCCCACAGTACAGATGTTGGAGAGGAGTCTCCTCCTTCTTCCTCTACTGAGGAAAGTAGATAGAATCCAGGACGGTGTGGCCCTGGCTTGGATACTGAGGATTATAGTGCAGTCCCAGAACCTGCAGAAATTGACAACACACCTCCCAGCAATTCTCAACCAAAGGTGAATTTGTGCAAATATTATGCTTGGAGCATCTGTAAGCATGGAATATCAGGAAAAAAATGGGACATGCAACTTTGAGCATCCCAAAAAATGTAGCGACCTCCTGTCTAAAGGAGTGTGTCTTTCTTCTTCCTGTACTTTCTTTCACCCAAAAATGTGTCACTCCTCGGTCCTCCAGAAGCAGTGTTACAACATCGACTGCCCTGCATACCATCTAAAAGGGACCAGGAGGCACAGACCCCACAAGACAAACAATAGTAGCTACGATAACACAACTCCAGGTGATTTTTTAGTGGCAGGAAACGGAAAAAGAAAATGGAAGGAAATAACTAAAATAGTCCACCACCTTGGAGCCTTGTTGGACTGGAGGCGCAGCCAGTGGCCACCCATGGCCCTCCAGAACTACAACTACTGATGCCAATAACAAAATCCCCCCAACAAACACAGAATACAACCTCGTTCAGATTTGCTAATATACAGGGCCTTAAGCCATCCACCAGCAACAAAATACCTTTTATCAGTGGACTTCTAGAGGAGTCTAATGCAATGTTTGCAGCCTTCACAGAGACTCAAACAAAAGATCACTTTGACAGTGAAATATGGATAAGTGGTTACAACCTTTTTAGATGCGACAGAAAGAACAGGCAACAAGGGAGGGTTGGCCTGTATGTCAAAGAGTCCCTCATCTGCACGGAGTTGCTGAACACCACAAATGAGGTAGTTGAAGTTCTATCAGTAAAGATCGAGAACCAAAACCTAGTCATTGTGGTTGTATATAAGCCACCAGATGCAACCTCCCAACAGTTCAAGGAACAGCTACTGAAAATTAATTACTGTCTGGAAAGCCTTCCAGCTCCATCCCCAAACATCTTACTGCTTGGTGATTTCAACCTAAGGCATACAAAATGGAAGAATGTAGCGAATAATGTTATAGCTGAAACATTCCCCTGAGGTAGCGCAGATGAAAGGTCACACACACACATGAGCTACTAAGTCTCTGCGATAAACACATCCAAGTCAGCAGATAGTGAAGCCAACAAGACTAGAAAATACACTTGACCTTATCTTCACAAATAATGAGGACCTGATAAGAGACATAATATAAAAAACAACTAATTCCGACCACAAACTAATCGAAGTCCAGACGTACATGCATAGGGGTCCTGATCAGCAGAATGCATGTACCTGTGAAGGTGTCTTCACAAAATACAACTTCAACAACAAGAACATCAACTGGGACCAGGTAAACCATGTCCTAAACGAAACATGTTGGGAAGATATCTTAAATGACGTGGATGCAAACTAGTGTCTTGAAAGGATCAACTTCCTGGCAGCTGAAGCATGTTCTAGGCATATTCCCCTAAGAAAGAAGAAGAGCAGGAGTAAACTGGAGAGAGAAAGATGCTCCCTCTACAGAAAACGATGAAGAGTCACTGAGCTCCTCAGGAGTGCTAGAATATCTGATACACGAAAGGAGGCACTGACCAGGGAAGTGGAAACTATCGAACTTAAGTTAAATGACTCTTACAGGAACCAGGAGAGACAGGAGGAGCTTAAAGCTATTAGTGAAATTGAAAGGAATTCAAAATATTTCTTTTCATATGCCAAAAACAAGGCAAATACCACATCCAGTATCGGGCCCTTACTCAGACAGGATGGGGACTTACACAGATGACAACAAGGAAATGAGTGAAATATTGAAATCCCAGTACGACTCTGCGTTTAGTGAACCACTAATCAGTCTGAGGATCGACGACCCAAATGATTTCTTCATGAAAGAGCCTCAAAACTCCATAAATGTATGCCAGATTTCCGACATTACCCTAACTCCGATAGATTTCGAAAAAGCCATTGACAACATGCCCATGCACTCAGCCCTGGGCGGCCCAGACTCGTGGAACTCTGTTTTCATTAAGAACTGCAAGAAACCCCTCTCGTGTGCCCTAAGTACACTACGGAGGAGGAGCTTAGACATGGGTGAAATTCCACAGTCACTTAAAACAACGGATATAGCCCCACTCCATAAAGGTGGCAGCAAAGCATTAGCTAAGAACTATAGACCATTAGCTCTGACATCCCACATCATAAAAATCTTTGAAAGAGTACTAAGAAGCAGGATTGCAAATCACCTGGATTCCCAAAATCTACACAATCCAGGGCAACATGGGTTCAGGGCAGGTCACTCCTGCCTCTCACAACTACTGGATCACTATGATATGGCCTTGGATGCACTGGAAGAAAATCAGAATGCAGATGTAATATACGCAGACTTTGCAAAAGCATTTGACAAATGCGATCATGGCGTAATAGCCCATAAAATACGTGCTAAAGGAATAACTGGAAAAGTGGGGAGATGGATCTTCAACTTCCTAACAAATCGAACACAAAGAGTAGTGGTCAACAGAGTTAAATCGGAGGCTGCCATAGTGAAGAGCTCTGTTCCACAAGGCACAGTACTCGCCCCCATCTTATTCCTCATCCTCAATTCAGACATAGACAGAGATATACATCACAGCACCGTATCATCCTTTGCGGATGATACTAGGATCTGCATGAGGCTGTCATCTGCTGAGGAAGCGGTTAACCTCCAAGAAGATATAAACAAAGGTTTCCAGTGGGCAACAGTAAACAATATGATGTTCAATGAGGACAAATTCCAACTACTCCGTTATGGAAAACTGGAGGAGATAATAACTAGAACAGAGTATACTACTGACTCCGGCCATACAATAGAGCGGAAAAATAATGTAAGGGACCTGGGAGTAGTAATGTCTGAGGATCTCACTTTCAAGGATCACAACAGTGCGACGATTGCACGTGTAAAGAAAATGGTAGGATGGATAATGAGAACTTTCAAAACGAGAGATGCAAAACCAATGATGATCCTTTTCAAATCACTTGTTCTCTCTAGGCTGGAATACTGTTGTACATTAACATCTCCATTCAAAGCAGGTGAAATCGCAGATCTAGAGAATGTACAGAGATCCTTTACTGCACATATAAGTTCTGTCAAGCACCTTAACTACTGGGAACGCTTGAAAGCACTTGACTTGTACTCGTTGGAACGCAGGAGGGAGAGATATATCATAATCTACACTTGGAAAATCCTGGAAGGAATGGTCCCAAATCTGCACACAGAAATCACTCCCTACGAAAGTAAAAGACTGGGCAGGCGATGCAAAATGCCCCCAATTAAAAGTAGGGGCGCCATTGGTACACTAAGGGAAAACACCATAAGTGTCCGAGGCTCAAGACTGTTCAACAGCCTCCCATCAAGCATTAGGGGAATTACCAATAAGCCCCTGGCAGCCTTCAAGAGAGAGCTGGACGGATACCTAAAGTCAGTGCCGGATCAGCCGGGCTGTGGCTCGTACGTTGGACTGCGTGCGGCCAGCAGTAACAACCTAGTTGATCAGGCCCTGATCCATCGGGAAGCCTGGTCATGGACCGGGCCGCGGGGGCGTTGATCCCCGGAATAACCTCCAGGTAACCGTGTCACCCTTATCCCTCCTGTCTTCCAGTCCCGTCAGATTGAGTTCCTTTACCTTTCCTAATATGACATATCACTCAGCTCTGAAACTAGTCTTGTTGCAAACCTGGTTCTGCACTTCCTCTAATTCCTTGATGCGTTTGACCAAGTGTGGGTTCCATACTGGTGCTGCATACTCCAGTATGGGCCTGACGTAGGCAGTGTGCGGTGTACAGCAGTGTGTGTACGTCACAGCAGTGTGTACGTCACAGCAATGTGTACGTCACAGCAGTGTGTGTGTAGGTGGCAGCAGTGTGTACGTCACAGCAGTGTACGTCACAGCAGTGTATACGCCACAGTAGTGTGTACGTCACAGCAGTGTGTATGCTACAGCAGTGTACGTCATAGCAGTGCGTACGTCACAACAGTGCGTACGTCACAGCAGTGTATACGTCACAACAGTGGGTAGCCCACAGCAGTGTGTACGCCACAGCAGTGTGTACGTCACACAAGTGTGTACGTCAGAGCAACGTATACGTCACAGCAGCGTGTACGCCACAGCAGTGTGTACGTCACAGCAGTGTGTACGTGGCAGCAGTGTTTACGTTACAGAAGTGTGCACGTCACAACAATGTGTACGTCACAGCAGTGTGCACGTGGCAGCAGTGTGTACGTTACAGCAGTGTGTACGTCACAGCAGTATGTACGTCACAACTGTGTCCGTCACAGCAGTGTGTACGTCACAGCGGTGTGTACGCCACAGCAGTGTGTACGTAAGAGCAGTGTGTACGTCAGAGCAGTATGTCACAGCAGTGTGTACGTCACAGCAGTGTGTACGCCACATCAGTGTGTAGGTCACAGCAGTGTGTACGCCACAGCAGTACGCCACAGCAGTGTGTACGTCACAGCAGTGTGTACGTCACAGCAGTGTGTACGCCACAGCAGTGTTTACGTCACAGCAGTGTACATCACAGCAGTGTACGTCACAGCAGTGTGTACATCACAACAATGTGTACGCCACAGCAGTGTGTACGCCACAGCAGTACGCCACAGCAGTACGTCACAGCAGTGTACGTATCAGTATGTACGTCACAGCAGTGTACGCCACAGCAGTGTGTACGCCACAGCAGTATGTCACAGCAGTGTACGTCACAGCAGTGTGTACGCCACAGCAGTACGTCACAGCAGTGTGTACGTCACAGCAGTGTGTACGCCACAGCAGTACGTCACAGCAGTGTGTACGTCACAGCAGTGTGTACTCCACAGCAGTACGTCACAGCAGTGTACGTCACAGCAGTGTGTACGTCACAGCAGTACGTCACAGCAGTGTACGTCACAGCAGTGTGTACGCCACAGCAGTGTGTACGTCACAGCAGTGTGTACGCCACAGCAGTACGCCACAGCAGTGTACGTCACAGCAGTGTGTACGTCACAGCAGTACGTCACAGCAGTGTACGCCACAGCAGTACGTCACAGCAGTGTGTACGCCACAGCAGTACGTCACAGCAGTGTACGTCACAGCAGTGTACGTCACAGCAGTGTGTACGTCACAGCAGTGTACGTCACAGCAGTGTGTACGTCACAGCAGTGTACGTCACAGCAGTGTACGTCACAGCAGTGTGTACGTCACAGCAGTGTGTACGTCACAGCAGTGTACGTCACAGCAGTGTACGTCACAGCAGTACGTCACAGCAGTGTACGTCACAGCAGTACGTCACAGCAGTGTACGTCACAGCAGTGTACGTCACAGCTGCAACTCCAACATTCAACAAGCAGCATCAGAGAGCTTTTACTCGAATTGGAAATGAAAGTAGAAGAACAAGATGAAAGAAATAGAGAGAAAGAGGGACTAAAAAAAATGAGTTGGTGGCGTTGGTTCTGCCACAGAGGTACCAGACCAGCGGTAACCTTTGACCTCTACGCTCAACGGTCAAAACCAAAGTCGTTTTTCTGCAGTGATCTAGTGAGGATAGGTAGGAGAGGGAGACCATTGAAGTCTTTGGTACTGCTGCATTTCGATATTGCTTGCCCGTGTCTGGATGGGCTCTACTGACCAGTGTCACTCCTCTTTAAATTAGTGTATATTTCTATATACACTTTAGGCACAGGTACATATACAATAAGTTCAAAGTAAACAGGTGATATCACAATATACAGAACAATCACTGTGAAAAAAAAGTGAACCTCCAAGCGTTTTCGTGATTTCTCACATTACCTATGTGATTTTCTCACATTGTGAGAAATCACGAAAACGCTTGGAAGTTCACTTTTTTTTCACAGTGGTTGTTCTGCACAGGTACGTACAAGTACAATTACCATACATAGTGTAAATTACCTAGGATAACTTCCCCCAAAAGTCAGAAAGAGTGAGTTATTTTCACTGGGGTCCTTAATGTCCTTAAGGGAACATACCAACCTAGAGAACATAAGACCGTAAATCCGTGAGGGTTTTAATTTTAGCCAAATTGACCGGGATTTATTGGCCGGAAGTGAACCGTGCAAGGCGACTCATCTCTTGGTTGGACCCGACCTGGATGGAAATGCCCTTCAGCAGAGTCTTTAACACGACAGAGATGTGGGTGGCATTACGAGTGTCTTCATCAGGAGCCACTAGTGGCAAAAAGTTCCCTTTAACAAATATACTATACACAAGTTTCCTTTTCACAGTTTTTCGGTGTCACCAGACCAGTGACATCCATGTTCGTACAGAATAACAACAGTGATGAAATAAAGTCAAATGAAATCTCTGGCGCAGAGCTGACTCCAGCTTCATCCTGTTTTCATAACAATAAAAATTTAATGAAGATTTAATAGCACTTTAAAAGAGTCAAGGAGGTAACAGCTCTGAGCTTGTAAAGAAAGTTAAGAGCCCTTAACATAACCTTCTAAAAATACTTGTTTAAACGAAAATGGAAGGGATAGAGGAAGAGAAAGAGAAAGAGAGAGAGAGAGAGAGAGAGAGAGAGAGAGAGAGAGAGAGAGAGAGAGAGAGAGAGAGAGATAAGAGCTATATCAGCTTGGGGAAATAGATGGCAAGTAACATTGGCACCTGAGAAAACACAAATGATGATGATCTCTAGGTACCATGATGGTAATGCTCGTGCAGTAGTAAGGATGAATGGGAGGGTGTTGGCACCTGGGAAAGAAGTTGATATCCTTGGGTTGAAATTTGACTCCAAACTGACCACGAAGAACCAAGTTGTAAATCTTGCAAACAAGGCAGCCAGGAAGCTTACAGCACTTCGCCGTATTTCGCATCTGCTTGGCAGTAGGGGTTGCAAGATTCTGTACGAGGCACAAGTACGCTCACACCTTGAGTATGCTCCACTTTCTTGGTTTCCCCCCCCTCTCTCTCTCATTTGCGACTGCTTGACAGATTAGAGAATAGAGCAAGACGTCTCATCTCTCGCCTGGACCAATCCTGGATAGATCTGTAATTTCAGCAGCGCCTTCAACACATGAGGGATGTGGGTGGCCTTACTGTTATGTACTAGGCCAATATTGTCAAAGTACCACACTTGGATCCACTTCGAGGACAGCGAGAAACAAGCTTCTATACCACAAGACGGGTAGAAAGCAGCAACTCCACTCCACTCCACCCTTCTCCAGATCACTTCATCTGAGATCATTTATCCCCAGGATGACTCGAGTCTGGAACACATTCGTACAGCATTATGATATCAATGAGATAAAGTCAGCTGATCAGATGAAAATGCTGGCCAACAGATGGCTCCAACTTCATCCTGTTCCCTACTTGTATGTCTCATGGCAATAAAAATGCTTTCAAATGAGCTGATGCAGGTAACAGCTCTTAGCTTGTCAATAAAGTTAGGAATCCTTAACCTAACCTTGTCAAATCCTGTGTAAAAGAGAGAGAGAGAGAGAGAGAGAGAGAGAGAGAGAGAGAGAGAGAGAGAGAGAGAGAGAGAGAGAGAGGTGGGTGTTAAGGTTCCTAAACTTTTGTCAGGAGAGGTTACTATTTTTGCTTCTACTCCTACCCAAGACTCCCCAACCCCCAACCTTCCCACCTCAGTCTGAAGCACCCTCTCCCTCTCACTCTCCTCTCCCACAGAAGCAACAACCCCTTTCCCCTCTCCAACCATTTACATCTCCCACAGAGGCACCTCCTCCCTCAATCCTTACCCTTCCACCACCTCCTCAAGCACCCCCCTCCACCCAGACTTCTCCCCCTTCCCCTCTGAAGCACTCCTCCACACATCCCTCCCCCCGCTGAGTGATGGATGGTAGCTGGGACGTGCTGGCTGGCTGGCCTCAGGCTGTGGATTTTGGTAATTAACCTAACAAACTACCTGGCGCTGACGTCCTCCTGTCTGCCTCACATTTATATCAATGATTGTCTTTTTAATTCTCCGAGTAAATACGTAAACATTACATAGAGAAGAAGGAAGAGGAAGCAGTAAAAGGTGGGAGGAACAAAAACGAGAAGAGAGAATAGGCAGAGAAAAAGGCGAATAATAAAATTAATATTAAAAATAAAAATATTAATATTAAAAATAAAAATAAAAAAATATAACAATAGCAATAACTATTAATAATAATATCAATGTCAATAATAATCTCCATGGGGAAATGGAAAAGAATTCTTCCTTCGTAAGCCATGAGTGTCGTAAGAGGCGACTAAAATGCCGGGAGCAAGGGGCTAGTAACCCCTTCTGTATATATTACTAAATATAAAAAGAAAAACTTTCGTTTTTCTTTTTGGGCCACCCTGCCTCGGCGGGATACGGCCGGTTTATTGAAACAATAATAATAATAATAATAATATTAATCTCAATATCAATAACCATAATAATAATAATAATAATAATAATAATAATAATAATAATAATAATGCAGCAAAAACATTAAACAGCAGAAGGGTAAAACGTAGAATAAATCAAACCATAATATGATCACACTCTAAGAAAATAAAAACGGAAACAGAATAACAAAGTGTAAATTCCTTTTCGCTATTACTGTAATTTCTATTAAATTACATTAGATGGAATGATGGGACCAATTCTGAAGAAAGTCAGACAGACAGATCAAAATAAATACTTTGGCGTGACGTGAATTTTATCTTGCAGTTGTGAACTCTAATATTCAATTGTGCTAAAACGAGACACTTGACAGAAATGTGGAGACTTTATGCATTCAAGAGAGAGCTGGACAGATACCTAAAGTCAGTGCCGGATCAGCCGGGCTGTGGCTCGTACGTCGGACTGCGTGCGGCCAGTAGTAACAGCCTAGTTGATCAGGCCCTGATCCATCGGGAGGCCTGGTCGTGGACCGGGCCGCGGGGGCGTTGATCCCCGGAATAACCTCCAGGTAACCTCCAGGTATGACACAGATTATGACGTAAGTTCACAAGATTTTAGATTTTGCCACGGAAGTGGCTAGTTTATTGTGCACGCCATAACCATCCTGTGGAGGATAGCATATGGATACACAACAGACCTGGGAACTAGGGCCCCAAATGGGTTATTATACATATGGATTTATATCTACAGGTGCAAGCAAATTTAGGAAATTTGCTTAATATATCTGGTATCTTATTTTCATTAATAACAATCTTTAAACTGGTGTTTATTGCGAGTGTATTATGGCGGTGGGTGTACCCATACATACCTTCAGACATCAGTCATTTTATCTTAGGATACACTACCATGTGGTGATCGTTTATTTTTTTTTTACATGGGGTGTATAACCTAGCTGGGGTACGTCAGCAGATGCTTAACGTGTTCCAGATTATGGAGGAGAACTCTTTTTCCTGTCCAATATGCATCACCACCACCTCAGACACCGCTTCAGCACCACCACCTCAGACACCGCTTCAGTACCACCACCTCAGACACCACTTCAGAACCACTACCACCACCTCAGACACCACTTCAGCACCACCACCACCACCTGACACCACTTCAGCACCACCACCTCAGACACCACTTCAGAACCACCACCACCACCTCAGACACCACTGCAGATGCTGAAGTGTGTCACTGGTGTCTCTCTTACTGTGCCTCAGTAATGAGTGGAACTCGGATAATTTGACTTAACCACATATGATAATACATATCAGAATTTTTAGTTTCTACAAGTGTGATTAAGACACAGTCACGAAAACTCAACAGACATTCACAACCATCTTAACGTAGCACACAGATAGCATCAACTCTAATAATAATAATATCTTTATTTACTACAAGTACATGTACAAGGTATATAGTCCTAGCTGACATCACTGACATACTACTATATAGAAAGGTAGAAAGCCCCTCTTTATGCTGAGCATTTCGGGCAAATTAGGTCACTGTCCCAGGATACGACCCACACCAGTCGATTAACACACAGGTGTCCATTTACTGATGGGTGAACATAGATAACAGGTGTAAAGAAACACGCCCAATGTTTCTACCCTGGCTGGGAAACGAACCTAGACCCTCGCCGTGTGAAGCGAGAGCTTTAGTCACCAGAGCCCCATATGTACTCAACTAGTTTCATTAAGAGATTATCACCTATCACTGCAGCACCATTACTCCAGTTCACTTCTGTCCACACTTGAGGAGTGACGCTTGCTTGCTCTCTTTTTTTTTTCTCTCTCTCTCACACACACACACACATATACACACACGTATACACATACACATACACATATACACATACACACACACACACACATACACACATACACACACACATATACACATACACACACACATATACACATACACACACACTTTCAACGCACCGGCCGTATCCCACCAAGGCAGGGTGGCAAAAAAAGAAAAACGAAAGTTTCTTTTAAATTTAGTAATATATACAGGAGAAGGGGTTACTAGCCCCTTGCCCCCGGCATTTTAGTCGCCTCTTACGACACGCATGGCTTAGAGACGAAGAATTCTGTTCCACTTCCCCATGGAGATAAGAAATAAACCAGAACATGAACTAGTAAGAAAATAAAAGAAAACACAGATGGTTGTGTTATTTATATGCATGTACATGCAAGTGTAGTGTGACCTAAGTGTGTGTGTATATATATAAAATCACCCACCCACCAATTTACCTGTGAGTCAACACATCTGTAGGGATAAAAAAAAGGTCACTTCCGTAACAGGTGTGTGAAAGCTCACTCTTGATCCGCAGGTTAATTACCCTTCATTAGAAGTACAGACACATGCAATCATGACCTAGCAAGTTATTCCATTCATCATACTAAAATATACTAACAGCGTGGCATGATGTAACAGTGCAATATACCATAATATACTAGCCATATAGTGAAGGGACTCGTCAGCAGTACATACACGCTATTGAGCACCAAGTGTGTACAAGGTAGGTGTCCCGTGGCTTGGTTGGCAGCGCGCTCGACTCACATACCGAGTGTCTGTGGTTTGATTCCCGGAAGGGTAGAAACGTTGGCCATGTTTCCTTACACCTGCTGTCCCTGTTCACCTAGCAGTCAGTAGGTACCTGGGTGTTATTCGACTGGTGTGGGTGTCATCCTGGGGGGGTGGTAGAATACCTTAGGTGAAGCTGGGGCTACGAAATGAGATGAGGTAAGATAACCGCTTTTTACCTGTAAAACTGATCTGTTTAAAGAAAAAAAACCAGTTATCCTCAAAAATGTGGTACTAGGTTAATATTCGCTCTGAGGGAGCGTCCTGCATCACACGTCTCAACCTCTGATGTGGCCCCAGCAGCGCCGCCAGGATTTCCTTCTGTGGAGGTTCAAGCCAGGATTTTAGTCTGGGGGCTGAGGAGGATGACTTGAAAATCATAAGATGTTGAAAAAAAATCAAAGAAATCGCTTTAAAAAAAAAAGTACGATTTTCAGTGTGTTTGGGAAATTTCTTAAACTATCGTGGTTTTGTGGTCGTTGGTCAGTACACAAATAATTACCCGAACACAGGAGAGAGAGAGAGGAGCTTATGACGACGTTTCGGTTCGATTTGGACAAGTCACACTTTTAAATGGTCTAACTCGGACTGAAACGTAGTCATAAGTTCATTTTTCCTATGTGCGGGTTATTTGTGTTGTTCCAGTCACGGTATTGTGCCGTCTTGTTCTTCCTCACTGGTCAATATAAAAGTGAAAATTAAGCATTGAGCAAAAAGCATGTGGGGGGGAGGGAGTCTTTTACCCTATTAGTCTCCATCTCCCCACCCATGGCTGCGTCACTATGTGGCCCACTTACCCAGGTTATATGCAGGGTGTTCCGGGGGTCAACGCCCCCGCGGCCCGGTCCAAGAGCTTCATACAGATCAGTCTATTGGTTTCCGTGAAATGTCAACATAATTCTCAACAGCCATTTTTGTTACGCTTCTTTATTGTCTTAAGCTAAAGCTCCTGAGCCCCTTGAACTTTATTGCTCAGGAACCTCTCGGGGATGTCGATTCATTGCTCCTACGCCTCAAGGAGTTGAGCTACAGCTCCTCCGCCTCGAGAGATTTCATGTACACAGCTACTTGGTCTCGTGTTTGTAGGGTAAAGGAGGCTGGGTTATGGGATACCCTTAACGGATGGCTCAGAGTGGTAAAACATTGGTTGCACAAGAGTCTTTGTTGGTATAACCATTTCACCGAAAACTGGCCAGTTAATGGCGAAACACTGTACCAATAAAGATTCTTCGGCAGTGTCTTACTCGCCAAGCTGTTGATACTTAGCCATTCCTCAAAGATCGCTTACACACCGATATATGTTTAGTCCTGATGGTGTCCATTTATTACTCTACCCTGAGCACTGGTGACTGAGCATCAGTGGCCCTCAGCATCAATAGCCTTCAGCATCAGCGGCCCTCAGCATCAGTGACTAAGCATCAGTGGCCCTGAGCATGTGATCCTGAGCATCAGTGGTCCTGAGCATCAGTGGTCCTGAGCATCAGTGACTGAGCATCAGTGGCCCTGAGTATCAATGGCCCTGAGTATCAGTGACTGAGCATCAGTGACTGAGCATCAGTGACTGAGCATCAGTGACTGAGCATCAGTGACTAAGCATCAGTGACCCTGAGCATAAATGGCCCCGAGCATGTGGCCCTGACCATCAGTGGCCCTGAGTATCAGTGACTGAGCATCAGTGACTGAGCATCAGTGACTGAGCATCAGTGACTGAGCATCAGTGACTGAATATCAGTGACTGAGCATCAGTGACTGAGTATCAGTGACTGATCATCAGTGACTGAGCATCAGTGACTGAACAACAGTGATTGAGCATCAGTGACTGAGCATCAGTGACTGAGCATCAGTGACTGAGCATCAGTGACTGATCATCAGTGACTGAGCATCAGTGACTGAACATCAGTGACTGAACATCAGTGACTGAACATCAGTGACTGAACATCAGTGACTGAACATCAGTGACTGAACATCAGTGACTGAGCATCAGTGACTGAGCATCAGTGACTGAACATCAGTGACTGAACATCAGTGACTGAGCATCAGTGACTGAACATCAGTGACTGAGCATCAGTGACTGAACATCAGTGACTGAACATCAGTGACTGAACATCAGTGACTGAGCATCAGTGACTGAACATCAGTGACTGAACATCAGTGACTGAACATCAGTGACTGAGCATCAGTGACTGAACATCAGTGACTGAACATCAGTGACTGAGCATCAGTGACTGAACATCAGTGACTGAACATCAGTGACTGAGCATCAGTGACTGAGCATCAGTGACTGAACATCAGTGACTGAACATCAGTGACTGAACATCAGTGACTGAACATCAGTGACTGAACATCAGTGACTGAGTATCAGTGACTGAGCATCAGTGACTGAGCATCAGCGACTGAACATCAGTGACTGAGTATCAGTGACTGAACATCAGTGACTGAGCATCAGTGACTGAGTATCAGTGACTGAACATCAGTGACTGAACATCAGTGACTAAACATCAGTGACTGAACATCAGTGACTGAACATCAGTGACTGAACATCAGTGACTGAACATCAGTGACTGAGCATCAATGACTGAGCATCAGTGATTGAGCATCAGTGACTGAACATCAGTGACTGAGCATCAATGACTGAGCATCAGTGACTGAACATCAGTGACTGAACATCAGTGACTGAGCATCAGTGACTGAACATCAGTGACTGAACATCAGTGACTGAGCATCAGTGACTGAACATCAGTGACTAAGCATCAGTGACTGAACATCAGTGACTGAGCATCAGTGACTGAGCATCAGTGACTGAACATCAATGACTGAGCATCAGTGACTGAGCATCAGTGACTGAGCATCAGTGACTGAGTATCAGTGACTAAGCATCAGTGACTGAGCATCAGCGACTGAACATCAGTGACTGAGTATCAGTGACTGAACATCAGTGACTGAGTATCAGTGACTGAGTATCAGTGACTGAACATCAGTGACTGAGTATCAGTGACTGAGTATCAGTGACTGAGCATCAGTGACTGAGTATCAGTGACTAAGCATCAGTGACTGAGCATCAGCGACTGAACATCAGTGACTGAACATCAGTGACTGAGCATCAGTGACTGAACATCAGTGACTGAACATCAGTGACTGAACATCAGTGACTGAGTATCAGTGACTGAACATCAGTGACTGAGTATCAGTGACTGAGTATCAGTGACTGAACATCAGTGACTGAGCATCAGCGACTGAACATCAGTGACTGAGTATCAGTGACTGAACATCAGTGACTGAGTATCAGTGACTGAGTATCAGTGACTGAACATCAGTGACTGAGTATCAGTGACTGAACATCAGTGACTGAGTATCAGTGACTGAGTATCAGTGACTAAGCATCAGTGACTGAGCATCAGCGACTGAACATCAGTGACTGAACATCAGTGACTGAGCATCAGTGACTGAGCACTGGTGGCAAATCGTACCTCCCACTTCGGACACGTGTTCCTTCTCCTTTACCGTCAGTATTTTGTTCGGGTCATCAAACACCAGCTCATTTTTTCCCCCCCGGGCTGCGGATTTTGTACGACTTTTGAGAGTAATCCGGTTACCAACACAGCGGATCTCAAACTAAAATTGAAATATAAAGATAAACTACTTTCCTGTCTTTGTCTGTATGTGGCCTCTCTCTCTCTCTCTAATATATATATATATATATATATATATATATATATATATATATATATATATATATATATATAAAATATATAATATATAATATGAGGTGGTTTGGTCATTTAGAGAGAATGGATCAAAGTAGAATGACATGGAGAGCATTTAAATCTGTAGGAGAAATAAGGCGGGGTAGTGGTCGTCCTCGAAAAGGTTGGAAGGAAGGGGTAAGGGAGGTTTTGTGGGCGAGGGGCTTGGACTTCCAGCAGGCGTGCATGAGCGTGTTCGATAGGAGTGAATGGAGACGAATGGTATTTGGGACCTGACGATCTGTTGGAGTGTGAGCAGGGTAATATTTAGTGAAGGGATTCAGGGGAAACCGGTTATTTTTATATAGCCGGACTTGAGTCCTGGAAATGGGAAGTACAATGCCTGCACTTTAAAGGAGGGTTTTGGGATATTAGCAGTTTGGAGGGATATGTTGTGTATCTTTATACGTACATGCTTCTAAACTGTTGTGTTCTGAGCACCTCTGAGAACCTTCCAGCTCCATCCCCAAACATCTTACTGCTTGGTGATTTCAACCTAAGGCATACAAAATGGAAGAATGTAGCAAATAATGTTATAGCTGAAACAATCCCCGGAGGTAGCGCAGATGAAAGGTCACACACACATGAGCTACTAAGTCTCTGCGAAAAACACACCTTAAGCCAGCAGATAGTGGAGCGAACAAGACTAGAAAACACACTTGACCTTATCTTCACAAATAATGAGGACCTGATAAGAGACATAAGAATATCAAAAACAACTAATTCCGATCACAACCTAATCGAAGTCCAGACGTACATGCATAGGGGTCCTGATCAGCAGAATGCATGTACCTGTGAAGGTGTCTTCACAAAATACAACTTCAACAACAAGAACATCAACTGGGACCAGGTAAACCATGTCCTAAACGAAACATGTTGGGAAGATGTCTTAAATGACATGGATCCAAACCAGTGCTTTGAAAGGATCAACTTCCTAGCAGCCGAAGCATGTTCTAGGCATATTCCCCTAAGAAAGAAGAAGAGCAGGAGTAAACTGGAGAGAGAAAGACGCTCCCTCTACAGAAGACGACGAAGAGTCACTGAGCTCCTCAGGAGTGCTAGAATATCTGATACACGAAAGGAGGCGCTGACCAGGGAAGTGGAAACTATCGAACTTAAGTTAAATGACTCTTACAGGAACCAGGAGAGGCAGAAGGAGCTTAAAGCTATTAGTGAAATTGAAAGAAATTCAAAATATTTCTTTTCATATGCCAAAAACAAGGCAAATACCACATCTAGTATCGGGCCCTTACACAGACAGGATGGGACTTACACAGATGACAAGGAAATGAGTGAAATATTGAAATCCCAGTACGACTCTGTGTTTAGTGAACCACTAATCGGTCTGAGGATGGACGACCCAAATGATTTCTTCATGAATGAGCCTCAAAACTCCATAAATGTATGCCAGATTTCCGACATTACCCTAACTCCGATAGATTTCGAAAAAGCCATTGACAACATGCCCATGCACTCAGCCCCGGGTCCAGACTCGTGGAACTCTGTTTTCATTAAGAACTACAAGAAACCCCTCTCACGTGCCCTAAGTACACTATGGAGGAGGAGCTTGGACATGGGTGAAAATCCACAGTCACTTAAAACAACGGATATAGCCCCACTCCATAAAGGTGGCAGCAAAGCATTAGCTAAGAACTATAGACCAATAGCTCTGACGTCCCACATCATAAAAATCTTTGAAAGAGTGCTAAGAAGCAGGATTGCAAATCACCTGGATTCCCAAAATCTGCACAATCCAGGGCAACATGCGTTCAGGGCAGGTCGCTCCTGCCTCTCACAACTACTGGATCACTATGACATAGCCTTGGATGCACTGGAAGAAAATCAGAATGCAGATGTAATATACACAGACTTTGCAAAAGCATTTGACAAATGCGATCATGCCGTAATAGCCCATAAAATACGTGCTAAAGGAATAACTGGGAAAGTGGGGAGATGGATCTTCAACTTCCTAACATATCGAACACAAAGAGTAGTGGTCAACAGAGTTAAATCGGAGGCTGCCATAGTGAAGAGCTCTGTTCCACAAGGCACAGTACTCGCCCCCATCTTATTCCTTATCCTCATATCAGACATAGACAGAGATATACACCACAGCACCGTATCATCCTTTGCGGATGATACTAGGATCTGCATGAGGCTGTCATGTGCTGAGGAAGCGGTTAACCTCCAAGAAGATATAAACAAAGTTTTCCAGTGGGCAACGGTAAACAATATGATGTTCAATTAGGACAAATTCCAACTACTCCGTTATGGAAAACTGGAGGAGATAATAACTAGAAAAGAGTATACTACTGACTCCGGCCATACAATAGAGCGGAAAAATAATGTAAGGGACCTGGGAGTAGTAATGTCTGAGGATCTCACTTTCAAGGATCACAACAGTGCCACGATCGCACGTGCAAAGAAAATGGTAGGATGGATAATGAGAACTTTCAAAACGAGAGATGCAAAACCAATGATGATCCTTTTCAAATCACTTGTTCTCTCTAGGCTGGAATACTGCTGTACATTAACATCTCCATTCAAAGCAGGTGAAATCGCAGATCTAGAGAGTGTACAGAGATCCTTTACTGCACGTATAAGTTCTGTCAAGCACCTTAACTACTGGGAACGCTTGGAAGCAGTTGACTTGTACTCGTTGGAACGCAGGAGGGAGAGATATATCATAATCTACACTTGGAAAATCTTGGAAGGAATGGTCCCAAATCTGCACACAGAAATCACTCCCTACGAAAGTAAAAGACTGGGCAGGCGATGCAAAATGCCCCCAATAAAAAGTAGGGGCGCCATTGGTACACTAAGGGAAAACACCATAAGTGTCCGGGGCCCAAGACTGTTCAACAGCCTTCCACCAAGCATAAGGGGAATTACCAATAAACCCCTGGCTGCCTTCACGAGAGAGCTGGACAGATACCTAAAGTCAGTGCCGGATGAGCAGGGCTGTGGCTCGTACGTTGGACTGCGTGCGGCCAGCAGTAACAACCTAGTTGATCACGCCCTGATCCATCGGGAGGCCTGGTCATGGACCGGGCCGCGGGGGCGTTGATCCCCGGAATAACCTCCAGGTAACACAGTGATTGTGTGTGAGTGAGGTGAAAGTATTGAATGATGATGAAAGTATTTTCTTTTTGGGGAGTTTCTTTCTTTTTGGGTCACCCTGCCTCGGTGGGAGACGGCCGACTTGTTAAATATATAAAAATATATATATATATATAATATATATATATATATATATATATATATATATATATATATATATATATATATATATATATATATATGTCGTGCCGAATCGGTAAAACTGGTCAGTCAGCATGAACTCGTTTAAGTCATTTCTAAAATTTTCTTTTATACGTTTAAAGATATATTTTTTTCATTCATGGTAATGTAAAAATTAATAATTTTGTACCAAACAACCTTAAAAAACTAACCTTATTATAACAAGCGCAATTTAATTTAGCCTAATCCAACTAAATATATTTTAGATAAGTTTACAATAATTTAATATAAAAAAATGAAATATATTTTATTCATTAGGTTCAGTATGATTTTTGCGAAGTTATTGCATACACAAATTTTAGCTTGCTTTATTCGGCAAGAACAGCGTTGCTATTTAGGTCAAAATCGCAAATTTTAGCTATTCGGTACATTATATATATATATATATATATATATATATATATATATATATATATATATATATATATATATATATATATATATATATATATATACGCGCGCACACACACACACACACACACACACACACACACACACACACACACCACACACACACACACACACACACACACACATACACACATACACAAACACACACACACACACACACACACACACATACACACACACACACACACACACATACACATACACATACACACACACACACACACACACACATACTCACACATACACACACACACACACACACATACACATACACACACACACACACACACACACACACACACAGTTCCACACAAGAGATTGGTGCAAAAACTGGAGGACCAAGCAGGGATAACAGGGAAGGCACTACAATGGATCAGGGAATACTTGTCAGGAAGACAGCAGCGAGTCATGGTACGTGGCGAGGTGTCAGAGTGGGCACCTGTGACCAGTGGGGTCCCGCAGGGGTCAGTCCTAGGACCAGTGCTGTTTCTGGTATTTGTGAACGACATGACGGAAGGAATAGACTCTGAGGTGTCCCTGTTTGCAGATGACGTGAAGTTGATGAGAAGAATTCACTCGATCGAAGACCAGGCAGAACTACAAAGGGATCTGGACAGGCTGCAGACCTGGTCCAGCAATTGGCTCCTGGAGTTCAATCCCACCAAGTGCAAAGTCATGAAGATTGGGGAAGGGCAAAGAAGGCCGCAGACGGAGTACAGTCTAGGGGGTCAGAGACTACAAACCTCACTCAAGGAAAAAGATCTTGGGGTGAGTATAACACCAGGCACATCTCCTGAAGCGCACATCAACCAAATAACTGCTGCAGCATATGGGCGCCTAGCAAACCTCAGAACATCATTCCGACATCTTAATAAGGAATCATTCAGGACCGTGTACGTTAGGCCCATATTGGAGTATGCGGCACCAGTTTGGAACCCACACCTAGCCAAGCACGTGAAGAAACTAGAGAAAGTGCAAAGGTTTGCAACAAGACTAGTCCCAGAGCTAAGAGGTATGTCCTACGAGGAGAGGTTAAGGGAAATCAACCTGACGACACTGGAGGACAGGAGAGATAGGGGGGGACATGATAACGACATACAAAATACTGAGAGGAATTGACAAGGTGGACAAAGACAGGATGTTCCAGAGATTGGACACAGTAACAAGGGGACACAGTTGGAAGCTGAAGACACAGATGAATCACAGGGATGTTAGGAAGTATTTCTTCAGCCACAGAGTAGTCAGTAAGTGGAATAGTTTGGGAAGCGATGTAGTGGAGGCAGGATCCATACATAGCTTTAAGCAGAGGTATGATAAAGCTCACGGTTCAGGGAGAGTGACCTAGTGGCGATCAGTGAAGAGGCGGGGCCAGGAGCTCGGACTCGACCCCCGCAACCTCAACTAGGTGAGTACAACTAGGTGAGTAAACACACACACACACACACATACACACACACACACACACACACACACACACACACACACACACACACACACACACACACGTATAAATGTTATTGCATTTTTTTGTCAGGCTTTATTATACGATTATTTTTGTTGTTTTTATGATATTCTGATTTGTTTCGGTTATATCTGTGTTGTTTTTTGTTGTTGTTATATTTGCTTGATTAAAGGTATATTTGTAATTTATTTTTCAGGGTTTTTTTTTTTTTGGCTTTGTAACTGTTTTGTGGAAGTTTATCTTAATCTTATAATTTATAGGACTGAAGAAGGTCTGAATATATTATCTCTAATTATTCCCTATTGTCTTCCTGGTGTCATCTACCCGTTTACCTGTCCATTTGTCTGTAAATCTTCGTCTCAGGTACCAAAATTTCCATCTAGATCCTTATTGATCCACCTCCTCCACTTCGTCTCGGGTACCAATTTCCGGCCTCAATAACACTGGATCCGTCGAACACTAAGAGGCAGCACCTGATGCACACACGAGGTGAACACTCAAGAAGGCAGTACATACACACTGACGTACACGCAGACCTACACAAAAGGAAAAGGTTATGGACACACAGCCTCCCTCTGGACGCCATATCTGAGTAAATACTAAGCACCTGTCAACATAAACACACTGGATGACCGGACCTCCCTTCACTCTGTCACCTGTTATCACTGAGTACCCATACCTCTCTCCCTCCCTCTCTGTCTATCTTTCTCCCTACCTCTTTCCCTCCCTCCCTTCCATCTGCCCTAAACAGTTGCTCCGTCATTCTTCGTTCGACCAGATGAGTTGGGCATCAGACTGGCTACTCAGCTGCGTATGCCGAGTCTAGCCTACGTTAAGGTGGAGACAATGAAACACTGATGGTTGCTATAGTCTATGTCCAGTGATATGCCAGGCAGCTAGAGCATATTACTGAATAAAATTGTATTGATTTAAGCTTTATTTTTTAGCTTGTTGATACCTGAAGTAACCAGGAACGAGCTGCAGGGTCAACGTCTCCGCGGGCCGGTCCATGGCCAGGCCTCCCGGTGGATTAGGGCTTGATAAACCAGGCTGTTATTGCTGGCTGCACACAATCCAACGTGTGAATCACAACCCGGATGGCCAAAAACTGACTTTACGCACCTAGCTGAAGACAGCCAGGGGTCTATGGGTGATTCGTCTTGTGTATGATAGGAGGCTAATGAACAGTTTTGGGTAATACTTAACTTATTGTGTTTTCTGCTAGTATACTCATGGTAAACTTGTTTTTCACTGTGGGTATGTTGGTAGTGTATAGCAGTATTCCAGCCTTAAGAGAACAAGTGAATTAAGGAGCATCATCATTTGCTTGGCATCCCTTGTTTTGAAGGTTCTCATTATCCATCCTATCATTTTCCTAACGGTTGTGATAATGACAGTGTTGTGATCCTTCAAGGTGAGATCCTCTGACATTATCACTAAGTCCTTCACGTTAGCTTATCGTTCTACTGTGTGGTTAAATTGTTTTTTTACTCCGAACTAACTTTTATTTCCTCAAGTCTTCCATAAAAGAGTAACTGAAATTTGTCCTCATTGAACATTATGTCTCTGTGGCTTACGGGAAGACTTGATTTATATCTTCTTGGAGATTTACAGTGTCCTCAATGGATGGTATTCTTATGCAAACTTTACTGTCCTCTGCAAATGATGATACGGTGTTATGATTTATGTCTCAGTCTATGTCAGACATGAGGGTAGGGAACAGGATGGAGGGGGGGGGGAGAGCAATCAACATTTTGGAACCGAGCTTTTCACTCGGGGAGCCACTGACTAAACTCTGGTTTATTTTTAATCTTCATGTTCTACTGGTTAGAAAGTCAAAATCTATCTGCTCGCTTTTCCAGTTATTTCAAACAGCTAAAGAGAATTGCAAGAAAAAAAATGGTGATTATATATACGCATTACTACTATAGTCCTTCCGTGTCCCACCGAGGTAGGGTGATCCAGTAAAGAAGAAAACACCTTCACTGTCACTCAACCTGTCTAGCCAGAGCGGCGTCGACATAACAGTTCAGATGCTTCTCCAAACCGCAACATTCCCACCACCTCCTTCAGAGAGCAGGCACTGTACTTTCCGTTTCCAGGACTCAGGTCTTGCTAACCGGTTTCTCTGTATCCCTTCATAAATGTTACTTTGCCCACATTCCAACAGCAAGTTAAATAACAAAAAACCACTTGCCTCCACTCCTATCTAATATGCTCTCACAAGCCTGGTAGATGCCCAATCCGCTAGCACTCAAAACTTCCTTTACTCCCTCCCTCCAACCTTTCCTAGGACGACCCCTACCCCTCCTTCCCACCACGCCAGATTTATATGCCTTTTCTCAGCCACTCTGGTTTTCTCCATCGTTTATAATGTCCACACCACCTCAACTCCTCCTCAGCCCTCTGAATAATACTTGTGGTAATTCCACATCTCCTAATC